>NW_010533700.1:55446-145148 GCF_000687285.1 Phaethon lepturus
CTTCCGATTTCACCACTTTTACAAAATCCTGTTTAATATTCAGCTTTCCCTCTGTCTAAGATTAGGATAATATCTCACTGTCTTACTTGCAGAGTGAGGCACTTAGTAGGACTGTGAGATATTTTACTAGGACAGTGAGCAATTATTTAGGTGTGACAAATTAGGCTTTGCAAGTACTTTGAACTTCTCATGTGGAATCTCCTACTGAAACACGGGCATTGTTTTTCTGAGCAGGTGGGACAGTAGAAGACTGGTTCAATTTTAAAGCTCTTTGGCAATGAAAACCAGTTCTTAAAACCTTTACTATCACCTATTAGTTATAAAACTTGGAACAATATCTGCATTATGGATTTGCTGTAGGATCCTTGACTTCAAGGGTGTATCAAGCGATTCCAGCCTTCTGTTCTCGCTATGTTTATAATTTCAGAAATAATGTCCTCTGTACTGTTTCCTTAAAGTCTATGTTAGAGCAAAATATAACAACATTGGTGCTCAATTCAGAAGGTGATAAGGCGTCAGTGCCTGCAGCATTATGCAAAGTATGAGCACTCTATATCTAGTGCTGACTAGATGCTGCTATATCACCAAGTGACAGCAAACTTGCTTGACTACGGTTGATCTAAAACAGCTCTATGAACAGGAAAGCACAGAAAATTGTGGTTTGTGATTAATGTTAATCCAGCTTTGGTTAATGATGATCTATATAATTAGATGCTGTATCCGTAAATACTTGTCTGTTGTTAAAATTATCTCACCTTTATATAGCTTCAAGTTTTTGAAGAATTACCAGAAGATGTGGTTACAGAATCTTTTCAAGACATCTTAGCTCCCAAAATAGGTCACGGGGGAACAGTCAACAACTGCTCTTTTTGCATGCATAACTGACATAATGCAAAGGAGAGACATGCAATCAAGGATGCAATAAGGTCTTTAGCCAGACATGAAGACTGAGGCTTACTACAGTTGACATAAACACTGTTTTATAATAAGCTGATTCTTGTTCTTTCACAGTTTGTCTTTTTGAAGTATCATAAGGCATACCCAATTTGTTCCCAATGAAATCAGTAGGAGTCTACCACTGATTTGCATGGGATCAGAGCAGGCATACATTGTAATGCATGTTTCATTCTTCTGAAAGTAGTTCTTCTGAGCAAAGAGTATGTTTGTCTTCCCTATGTGTGTATCCCTGCAGCCCCAAAGCCTCAACAATTGTTAGATTTGTGTGTGGAGGAGGAAATGGAGGGTGGGTTAAGCAGAACTACCTCAGGAAAGTTACTGGTAACTCTTGTAAGTTTTTGGCTTTTTTCAGGATAATTCCTTCTTGCTGTTACTGTGAGAACTGTCTCTCCCTTTAGAGCAACACAACCTCCTTAAAATCGTGCCCCATTCCCCCACATCATTCCAGCATCCATCAAAACTCCTTTTGAATCTATATATGTACTTTTTTTTTTGGCCCATGAACAAGGCTGTACTATTTTCTAAAATATATTTTAGGGTTTAGTTTCCAAGGTGGCAAGAAGATACGTGCTCCTGATTCCTAATTTAGTTCCTCAGTTGAATGGTGCCTTCAACTGAGCAGATAAGAAATAAGTATCGAACCGTGTAAAACCCAATCCCTTTCAGCCTTGTTTATTCATTGGGGATAAGCTAGAATCAAATCTAAATAATACAGGCCAAACCAATTCATGACTGAAGTCCATCAAAATTACTTGAAACCATGGACCCACAGGCCAGGACATGGGATATACTTCTGCATGGTTGGGGAATGAGGAAGCCATTAAGGAGAATTACGATAAACAGCTGAAGGAGGTATAGGAAAGTTTTCTTTCCTACATAAGTTAATTGAACAATGTTGTAGAAACCTTTTTCTTCTGTAGAAAAAAGCAAATACTCAAAAAAATGACATTTCTAATTTTCTTCAGTAAGAAGCAATTGCTTGTGTGTGTGTGTGTGTGTCTGTGTGTCCCAGTAGTCCTAAAGTCTCTGTAGACAGCCAGAAGATTTATATTTGAGTGAAAGCCACTGCATCACACACAAGAGCTTGCGAAAGTACAGTAAACATCCTTCAAACAAATTCTCATGTGCCCTGACTACAAAGTAAACGAAAAGCAATACACAGGGTTGGAAAGAAACCACATTTCTAGGTTGGTTTCAATAGACTCTTAGTTTTCCCAGTGTATTAGTACTCACTCCGAGTCTGCTGCATCCTGCTTTCTCTGCCACAACACAGCTGAAGTACACTTTGTGTACCACTGTGACATTTTATGGAAAACCAACATATCAAGAAGGTTTATCTTTAAAACAGTAAAAATTATAACTCTTGGTACTTGTGTGGGGTGTGGTTAATTTAATGTCTTAAAATGTATTCGAGAGAGACATAAAAATAACTGTTTTCTCCCCATGCTAAAGAAGCAGGAAAGAAAGTAGATTAAAGCAGAGACGAGGGCTAGTCTACCCTGAGCCATACCGTGCCATTGATTTTTGAACAGAAATCCCCACTGAGCTCAGTGGAGATTTCTGCTTAAAAATCAATGGTGCAAAATGACACCCTCATATTAAGATACAAAGATGGAGGATGAGGCTTAATTGGTGCATTCTTGTTGGGAAAGGTTTCCCCTATAGAGGGAGTCACTGCTCTTTTCATTAAACAATAAATAGTAAAACCTGGAGGCATTTTCATGCAAGAGGATTGTTATTCTAATGTTATTTCTCTTGTAAATCTTGCCATATATTAGATTTCACTAGTTTCATTAAAACAAACACAGAGACGTATTAAATATTCTTTTTTTTTTTTTTTTTTTAGATTTTAGGTAATGTGAAGCATCTTTATTAGGAGCTAGAGTGCACTGCTCGGGCAAAGAGAGACGTAAGAGTGTAGTACATGCTGTAGTACTCTACACACCTGATAGACTGAGAAACAAACTAAGACTTTTTCTGTGGTATTTCTTGCACTATGAGTCATGTCATAGCCATTAGTTAATATATATCAGATTCTGTAAGAAGAAGCAATTACTTGGCCTCACATCCGAGATGGGGAAATAAGGCACAGCATTGCTGCATGACTTGCCTGTGTTCTTTCAGGAAGGGGATGGCAATGGTGGTGGCTGAAAACTGTGTCCCCTTCTGCAGAGGCAGAGGTACAAAGTCTGCTGTCTTCTCCTTGGAGGAATGCATGGCTGTTTTTTTAAGAAGGGCACATTTCATGTAAGGAATAAAGATGGCCACAGAATACATTTTAGGAAAAGTTAATTGCAACTATTATTGTTAAAAAGTGGATTAGATGATGAAGGGCCTTTCTGAAAATTCTACAATGAAAGAGGGAAAAAGAGGACGTGTTTGAAGAAAAAAGTTCCTGCAAATGGTTGTCAAGCAATGAGATCAAAGCCAACAGTAGAATTCCAGATAGAATTCTTATGATTCTTGCCTATTCTTATCTGATTGTGATAAAGGTAGCAGGAAGCAATGGCGCTTTGAATTATTGCTGTAATTCATCTTAGTGGGCCATAGAGCAAACAAAAAGTGTGGTGACTTCCATTGCCATTACAAAAAGCAGTTCTGGGCGTTACTCAGAAAAGAAATCTATTGTGACATTGTAAAGGAAAAAAGCTTACAGATGCGGAGACAAATTTTGACTTGAGGCTTGTCCTGCTTAAAGAGTGTAATCTAAATACTCTTGACTTAAAAAAAAAAAAATTAAAATCATTATTTTCCTGAAAAGAAATTCAGACAAATTTTATGGGAGTCATGCAACTGTTGTAATCTAATGATGAACACTTTGAGACATAACTTCATGGATTCTTGCATAGCTCAGTCAGATCTGTTCAGGATTTATTTCCATTAGATATGTCAATCTTTTTTTCTTAAAAGAAAACATCGCGCATGAAAAGGTGGCTTTTTGTCTCTGACTTCTGCAACTTAAATGTAAAGACTTAAATTTTGTTTCCTGAAAAAAAATAGGGCAAAGAAAACATTCTTTGCTTAAAATAGAACAAAAAAGTAGGTATAGGCAAAATGATGGGGTGTTTTGCTTTCAGTCTTATCCATACTCTAATGCTTCAAAGCATCTGTAGGGTGCATATGTTAATTTATTAATACTAATAAATACATGTCTAAGATTCTTTTTTGCTCTGAGGGCGTATTGGTGTTTCAAATTAGTAGTTTTGTCTGAGGTATGACTGTACTGCAGGGAGAAGTTTTTCTAGTCTTTGTCTGTATGGTTTTGTTTACACTGTGTCCTATGTTTTGTATAAATTGTTTTTAAGTGGTGATTGAAGAGGAACTCATTCAATGGGAAAAAATGGCTTCTTAACTATGCTTTTGACATTGCCTCTGATGCATCCCAGTTCAGCCTAAGTGAGGTGGCTATTATTTGGCAGGTCTGCGTATAGCTCAGCAGTGGCTGATGCAGCTGTGCCCATTTGGCACACAGGTTTTTAATTTTGCAATTGGTAGCTGGCCAATAACAACCAGTTCTGTATGTTTTCTTGCAAATGGGCAGGGAAGGAGTGACCCATGGTTGCTGTATATGCAAAGAACAAGCAATGATACTAGGACTGTAGCCATATTCATCCCACTGATGGCCTTCAGGGCTATAGTGGGGGAGAAGATCTGTAGTCTGGGAATAGGGTTGGAATACGTGCCTTAGTTCTCTTAATTCCTCGTGTAAAGGGTTGCAGTGTTTCCTAGCCTCTTAGCAGCTGACTGAAGAAACTGCAGGATATGATAGTAAGTATGTGGGCTTTTTAAGTGTCAGATTTTTCTAAGGTCCTTTGAAAAACCAGTTGTTTTCCAGACAGTTTCCTTACGAAATTTCACAAGATTTCAAGAACAGAGGACTTGTGTAATTAAGTGGGAAGTATAGGAGAAGAATCTGAAGAGTGCCAAGGCTATATTGTGATATTATCTAAACAATGCATTCTAGGTCTGGTTTTTAGGACTATGTAAGTCTGTGTTGGAGGCTGCTTCTGTTCAGAACAGGCCTTTACCCATTGTTGTTCTTTCTGTGCTGCTATAGATAACATATTCTCCATTTTCTTTTCATCCTCTCAATACAGCCATCTCTTCATCTTACTGAATATCTCAGTAGAGCATCATTACCAACAGAAGCATGGAAAATGAAAATGTAAAAGATTACTTATGTAAGGGATACTGGGTGGTTGCTTCCTCTCAAATGAGATGTAATGACATGAAACACGTGTCTGAGAGTCCTTCATTCTGAATGCAAGGGTAGACAGTCAGTGCATACTAGAAGAAGGGGGACAACTGTTGTGGCACAAAATCCTCATCACGAAACTTTATGAGTTGTCTGTAAGAGGCAAAGAGTGAAAATCTAGGGATCTGGATACCCCGTCTGTCATCTGCAGTTTGTGTGTTAGAGAAAGACATATATCCACTATGTTTCAAGTGTTGAGCACTGATTAACTTTTTATTGTTACTTATTGCTGTCCTCAAGCATGGATTAATGTTTGAAGGCGTAGCGTCTTTTCTAAACCTTTGTTTTCTTGGAAAGAAAAGTTCCTCTAGTGACTTCATTCTGCTCATGTTCCTTTTCTTAGCCTTGCTGATGTTCATAAAAAGACCTAAAGCTGTGAAAATGTCCTTTTTAAAGTTAATTCCATTCTGAGCCATCATGTCTTTGCAGGCTCCTTGGCACTTGAGCCCCAGGTCACACTGTGGAGATAAAAAATATGTATGTTCATAATTAGCTTATAAATAATGCAGCGTTCTCATTCAGACTTCATCCTTTCAACATGCCCATGGATTATTGTTCTCTGTGCAGTTTAAATTTCTGAGCACTCTGTGGCACAATTTTTCTACAATTTGGTGAGTTAATTCTCTATTACAACATACTCAAAGCCCAAAGAACGCAGTGGTGGGGAGTCTGGGTAGGCATTATGTCAGGTCTTAATTTATTTTTCTGTCAAGAATGTAACAGATAAATGATACGGTGCTTGTCTTCAGGTATGAGTTTGTATAGCTGGAGTCTGAACTGTGAATGCAGTTAGACTCATGCGTCACTCGTCTCTAATCTCAAAGGTTTTTTACTATAGCCAAATATATAGATATACTATATCTATTCTATAGACAGAATTGACTATCAGTCTATCATTAGATTGACTAGAGTGCTGCAATGGATGGCTATAATCTCTTCTGAAGGGATAGGCAAGGAAGGAGAGGTGGTGGGGTGGCTCTCAATGATTGTGAAGACCAAGTCGAGTGCTTATGGGTAGGGATGAGGGGGAAGGCCAATGAGGCAGATATCTTGCTGGGAGTCTGTTACAGACCACCCAACCAGGACGAAGAGACAGATGAGACATTCTATAAGCGACTGGCAGAAGTCTCGCTTTCGCTGGCCCTTGTTCTTGCAAGGGACTTCAATCTACCGGACATCTGTTGGAAGTATAACACGGCAGAGAGGAAACAATCTGGGAGGTTCCTGGAGTGTGTGGAGGATAACTTCCTGACATCATTGATAGGAGACTGAAAACTAGCAAGAGCTGAATTCCTTTTCTTTTCCTTGTGCATAGATAGGAAGGTGTGAGATCTAGTCTAGAATAGGAATACCACTGCAGCCTCAAACCATTACTTAGCTTTGAAGAGTTACAGAGAATGAGTGTGGTACTAGAAGACTGAAAAAGATGTGTAAAACCTCTCATTAAAATGAAAGGGAGGGACTTAAAGAAACTTTGCTTTCACCTCACTGGGCGATTTTCCTCAGTAAAGACTTCGAAGTGGTTTTTAGGAACTAGAGGGCTTGCAGCACAGAAAATGGAAACTTAAACCACCTGCACCACATAGCCTTCTTCATCCAATCAAACTAAAGAGCTTTGGGAAATTTTACAACACACTCATAGGCTGGGTTGGTACTAGGAAATTAAATGGAGATTAAATGGAAATCTTTTCTGGACAAAGTTTTCCTTTCAGCCCTGTGAAGTGTATTAGGCATCTGCAAGTTCTATGGAAACTGTAGAGAGGAAAGCGGGGAAATTTCAAGAACAGGAGAATATGTGGGGCAAAGTTTTGAGACAGCCATAGATTCCTCCTAAAAGACTGCAAGGAAACTAGGTTCCACAATTCAGATTTTTGTTGTAGACTAGGATATCAAGGTCATACAGGATCCGGTTGGACAGGCCTCTGAGCAACCTGATCTAGTTGAAGATGTCCCTGCTCATTGCGGCGGGGTTGGACTAGATGACCTTAAAAGGTCCCTTTCAACCCAAATATTCTATGATTCTATGACAGGGAAGGGAGCACATGAACAATATTCTATTCCAGTTTTTTAAGTATCTGAAATAGAAAAAACAATGAAAAATTGTTTGCATTAGATAATCATGGAATAGTCGCCAAAGAATAGTTCATGGTCAAAATTAAGGAAGTATTGGTTGAAATCCAGTCTCACACTGCCTTGGTTTGTTTTTATTCAGTAAGATGTAATGAATAATGGTGTAATGAAAGACCTGAGTGATGGAACAGGGAGTAAGTTTATAAGATATGCTGGAAGAAAACAACAGTGTGGAAGGAATAGCCAATGTTTTGCAGGACAAGATTAAAATTCAAAATTATCTTATACGAAAGAATAGTCTGAAAAGATAGGATGAAATTCAACAGGGGTAAATGGCACTGTGTTATCCCATTTACACAGAAGTAATCAGCAACACAAATATAAGAGGAGAAGCCACTGATTTAGGAGGATTCCCCCCCCATCCACAAAAAAAACCCAATGGGATTATGATAGTTTATAAACTGCTCAAGAATCAGGGGTCTCGTACTGTTGCAAAAGATCAAGCACAACTCTGGAATGAAAAGAGCATATCTAAACCACACAGTTTACTAGCCTTGAATGTATAGTATAGCTATAGTCTCTTCACATTGAAAACCTTCTACTGTTCTCCAGTTTGGGGACAAGAAATTTCAAGAAACATTTGAAACATCATTTACAGAGGGCCTAAAGGGAAGCAAGATTTGACTAAAAACATGAACTGTGAAGGAAGATATAAAAATTTCAGGATTTTTATGTTGAAGAGGAGTCTGAGGGGGGCATGTTTATAATTACATACATAAAGATTATTGCAAAATGAAAAAGTTTGTGTATGAGTGTGGTGACTATAATCAGTAATAGATATAAATCACAGCAGGAAAGATTCTTTAGGGAATGCTTTCTAAAGCATCTAAAGATAACAATGTACTCTTTGAGGAGTTATGAAGTTTCAGTTGTTGGAGTTCTCTAAGAATGGGATGGGGAGGTGTTTTAGGAATGATAGAAGTACAATTGATCTTGCCTCAGGCAGTGCAGTGATCAGTGCTGTGCAGTGACCTTTCAAAGCCCCTTGGAGCTCCGTGTTTTTATGGTTTTATGCAATAGTACGGTGGAGAGAAGTGTTTTAGCCAGAGCAGCACATCCATTTCTAAAAGACAATCCGCATTGTTCAGAAAGCATGTGTGTTCCATATTCCCGCTATCAGAATTACTAGTGCATGGTTCATTGCACTGTTCAGCATGATCATCATTGTTTCTGAGAAAACATTTCATCTCGGAGTTCCTTTTAACTTATTATCATATGATGAAAGACTAGTTTGTGGTATAATTCCTACATTAGGCAGCACTCAGTAATGGAATTCCTTGAACATGTGAGTGACACTAACGTATATGCTGTGTTGGTGTAAATATTCATAGGGAGATTTTTTTGCATTATCTAGTCTGTACACAGTGTATATTGTGTTTTTGCAGAGATTTCATAGGGATAAACAAAGACTGAATGTTCATGCAGTAGCAAGTGATGGTGAATAAGAAATGGCAGCCTTCCACATTCTTTGGTTTAATAGAAAATACTTTTAAAAAGTTCTCCATTGTTCTAGATGATTTGAGGGCCTTGGTTAAAGTTTATTTAATCTTTTAATTAACTGGCCAACTGCAAACATAAGACAAAAGGTTTCTATTGTTTCACAGGGAGAATTCATTCATTAATAGAATTGACAACATAGATTAAAGTAAATGCAAATATTAAGTTGTTCAGTTGTACAGGGAGGCATTCAAAGTAGAATGAAATAGAACTCTTAGTTGAAGCACAGCCATTATATACTGTAGGAAACTGCTATATATTGCTTTGTCGACAGGGTCCAGACCTTTCAGTCATTTGCTGTTTCTGACCATGAGTTCATTGTGCTTGTATTTGTGAGGTTAAGGCTGTGTGTGCGTTCCCAGGAAGTCCAGAATGTGGTTTGAAACATCTTAAGCGGTGAAAATCAAAGCTGTCTGTCACAGTAGACTCTGATTTAAACCTCTCATTTTTAGACACATCAGATGATCGGGGGGTGGGGTGGTGGCATAATGTAGTTAGATTTCTTGTTTGTTTGTTTCTTTGTTTCTTGCTAATTATGTGATGTGTGTCTTGCTGATGATGTGGGGGAAAAAACACTGTTGGTGGACTTGTGGCCTATTTCACATCAGTATGGAGATGGCAATGTGCTCCATAGACCAAAGGTCAAGTGTTGAACTCCCCCTGCCTGCATGACTACTTCCCTTGACTGAGATGGACTGATCGTTTCACAGGGTGCTCAGTTTAGATAGAGTTAAGAACACTGGTATTAGGGGAAAAAAACAATAACAAAGCAATACTGGTTAGCCTTTGTGAACAGCAAATGTGGAACAACATTCTGATTCTCTAAGATGATATTTTGTTGTGGAGTTATTTGATCTGCCTCGTTTTCTTAATTGCACTTTTATATTTCTGAAAGGACTTTCACAGACAGAAGCCTCCATAGGAAGTTTATTTTCTTTGGCTAACCTCGAAGGTTCTTTCATCAATTTATTATCACAATAGCAAGATATGCACATACAGTAAATCAATGTAGGTTAACTTTTTAATAGGAAAGGCATTCTGCATTTCTGGCATCAATCTGTATCTTCTTTCAATTATAACATCTCTCACTGGGCTAAGCATTTGTCTGGTAGGTATGTGTATTGGCGACAACTTAATATTCAAAGGTCAAGCTACAAAGATCTGGCCAGTGTAATGGCATCTTTGCTCTTTAATAATCAGATAGGGTGTCTGTGATGTCTTGAAGTGCTTCTTCTAGGTGGCAGTGTACCACCGCAGTAGTTAATTGCCTGTTAGCTTCTTGGATCAATGTAAAAGAGATGTGAAGATTTTTCCAGAGTCTGTTTTATTTTTTCCTTCCAACACAGCTCTATTTGAACACTTTTCTCTGATTTATCCAAGAATAACCTGCGTACGTGAGATGAAATTTCAATACTCAATTTAGGTAGCTACCTAGGAGATTTTTCCCTAGAGGTGGGTGGAGGAAAGGGGGAAATTTTGCCTTCTCTTCACCAGAGGTTTGATGATTATTCACTACGTAGGGTCACTGAGAAGAGGTTCTCTATTTTCTTGGCCGTCCTGAGGTGCCTTGGTGCTGTGCCTCCAGTGGGGTCAGTGATTCTATATAATTCTTAAGCTTTCTCCCATGGGCAGCTGAATTACTGATGTATTCTGGAAATATTCTGGAGCTAGTAGAACCTATATAGGTCTGCTTCCCCACCCACTCATTACTACTTTTTTCTTGATTCCTCTCTCCTTTCCCTCAGGTATCAAATGGTTCCATGTGCAGCTAGAGTCTCCATTTGTTTGCAGCTGAGACAAGTGTGCTTACTCGCTGGTCTTTTAGGACAGACTTCACTAAATCACCCCTGACCTTAATGGCCATTAAGGAGGTTATGTTTTAACACTCAGCCACATGCTACGGGAATAATTTTTATAGATGGGAATTTCCGCCATTGTGGGTACAGCATGCAGCTATGCATGTTGTATATAGACTACGTCCACTGCTTGTATGTGGGGACATGAATGCACCCATTTCAGGTGGCTATTCCCTAAAATGATATCAGAAGTCTGGGCTAGTGTATATAGGTCATGAAGCTGGCTTGTTTTCTAACGTGCCTCCCTGAGAATCTAAGTACTGTGGGATCCCAACACTTTAAGAATTCTCATCTCCTTAAGTTCTTTTCTTCTTGATGTGAACTTGAACCTTGAAATAATGGGGAAAAAAAGAAAGTGGTAAAAATATATATCCTGGCCTTCCTCTCTTTAAAGACTTTCTTCTGTCACAGTCACAATTCCCAGAAGGTTGAGAACTACACTACTACTCACATCAACTTTCACCCTGTTGAGTATTTTTGGCCACAGTCATGTCATAACACCCAGTGTAATTGTTAATGTCAGTTTGGGAGAGTCCCAGTAGCTCACAGCTGTTCTACCTCCCCGCAGAAGCAAGGAGCTCTGAAGCGCAAGAAATGAAGCACTGTGATTTGCTAATCTGGGCATTTATTTCACCACTTCATCATTATGGGGGAAAAAGGTAATCATTGCCTCACAACATGTTTTTAATTTTCCCCTTTTCAATAACTGTCAGGATGCTATGACATACAAAACTATCTGTCAATGTTGTAATAACAGTTCTTACCAGGGTGCCTTTGAATGCCTTTCCATCCTAAATGACCGTATCTTTCCCAATACCTATGACTCAGGGGAGAAGGAAGAATTTAAAGTGAATTGAGTGTATTTACAAGGATGTGCTATACTAATAAAAATGAAGTAACTTTTGGTTATTTTATCACTGTGAAACTGATCAAGTACTTTTCAGCAAAAGACTCCAGACACATCAGTGTACCTATGTGAAAGCTTTTGAAAAATTAAGGCTGATGTGTTGACAGCTGTAATACCACTAGCTTTTAATCCTTGGTCTCTTTTTTTCGTTATTAGGGATTCCAGGACATGGGTAGCAGAAGATTAGATTTATCCACTAACAATATAAAATCCTGTAATCCCTTGAAAGTTTAAAATCTTTCTTGGGCTGGAGAAGGAAACACTTTATCAATATGTACAGCTAGTGGCCTCTTTAAAGGATAAAAACCACATGTCCTAGCTTGGGAGAAGAAGGGTCATGTTCTATTGGCCTGAGGAATTTCAATTTTGAACCTGTGCCTCAACTAATGTGAAAGGCTCGGATGAAGCTACGATTTTTTGTTCGTTTTTTCTATCCATTAGGTATTGTTTTGATTCAGGAAAATATATGGCTCTTTCTTCATATATTGCTTCCCATCCATAGCTTTCTAAGAGCTTTACAAGTGTCAGTAAATACTATGTAACCCTTCTGCCAGGCACTGACTGCCTGCAATGGGAGCCTCTGGAGGTCCTTACTAAATAGAAACCCACAAAGATATAAGCACCATCCAGAAATCTGTGAAATTTAATTTAATTGTCACAGTGTTGTCTAAATGATAACTTTCTCACTCACAATCGATAAGTTAATCAAATGAGCTTAAGCAAAAGGATCTTCTTTTGGAGTGCTGGAAACATGAGAACATGTCATGAAGAGTTGCCACAAAACCCCACACCCAACAGCTAATAAGCCAGTAGTCTCTCTTTTCCAGTTACAGCACATTCACAGGTAGTCTCTGAGAGGGGTGTTGAGTTTCTATGACCTTTAAAGGGCTGGTGAGGGAGGTGGGACCAGACCCAGAATCAGGTGGAGCATGGAGGTAGAGCTAACCTGAGTTCCCTCTTAGAGTGGAGCTCAAACCAGCAGGACTTCTAAAACAGTGTTTCATGAGAGATATGCTGGAATGAGGTAAAAGAACCTCAGATTGGCTGAGCTAGAGGCAAATAAAAGCTTCTTAAACAGCTTTCCTCCTACCTTCTCTCAGTGAGAAGCCTGTCCTCTGACAGTTTGGGTTGATGTCCCACTTTCTATCCTAAGCTGGAAGCCTTTCGATGCCTGCCTGCTCTGCGACAAACTCTCCAAGGACCCCTGTGGGTTGCTAGGGAAAGTATCTTTCTTTTGATCCCACTTAGTTTTGGCCGTGTCTGTTCTTTAATATCCTTATTTACTGTATTCTTCTCTCCCCAGCTTTTTCGCCTGACCTGCTCTGTGCTCTAGAAGATCTCACATCCTGAGTTTCTCTCTGGGAGGACATACCACATCCTTCCTCTCCCTTTGCTTTCCAAAGGAACAGCAGTCAGTTGAAGGTGACCAAGCAGCTTTCCTCTCAGTGACTAGCCTAACCTGTTATTTAGTAGAGCATGCATTACTGATACACTAAATGGCAAATAACCAAGTAAAAGGCATAGCACACGCCACCGGAGGCCTCTCCAGAGTTTTTCTAATCCTGGTATTTCTCATTAGCCGCTGCCTCTTGTTGCCTCTCATCAGCTTTCCCATCAGTCCCCACCAGACGAGTTTTGTTAACTGCTCACGTTCCTGCTGGCTCTGCACCCTTTGGCTGCTCCCACTGACGGCATTCATTGCTAGATTCCCCCCCGCTGTTTCCTCTGTGAGCTGCTCCAGTCATGCTCTCCGCGTGGCTCTGTCCATCGCTGTGAGTCTGCTTTCCCACAGCGCTCATCTGCTGATGCGCAACTCGGGGAGCCCTTGAAGGCAGTTCAGTTCTTGTAGGAAGGTGTGGTGTTAAGCAGGAAATGTCCAGATTTCTTGTGACAAAGCAGAGGCTTTCTGGATGGAGTCTTTCTGATAAATCCTGGGATATTTGCCACAGTTTATTTGTCACGAAGTTGCAAGTTGCAGTATTAAATCCAGCTGACTCCTTCTCCTGAAGCACATCTGGCACCATTGGGGTTTTATGCTTTGCACAATGTGATTACAAATGAAATCATTCCTTCAAATTCACAGTTTAGATGTTCCTAACGCAAAAGTCTCAAAATATGGCATACAAAAAGGTAAGGAAAATGCTCCTGTCAGTACTGTTCTCTTTTGTTTCTGCTAAAGGCCTCAAAATTTGTCCTATCCACATACTCCATCCTTTGGGTTTGCTTTTCCTGCTAACATCCCTATCCTCCTTTAAAAGAGACAGAGATAATTTGTCCAATGACTATAGTCAGTTAACAGCCAAATCCACAAGACATACCAAATCTTACGACTTTTCAGCATGTCGTCTTAGCTGAAATACTTGGAGGCAGATCTCAGAAGCATTCATCAGTTTAATCTGTATAGTAGAAAAATGTAACTAGCAACCAGTGCTGCTGGGACCTGACAGCCACACTGTATAAACCGAGAACAGTCAGCCATAAATTGTTTGAGAGCAAAATACATCCCTTTCTGCAGCACAGCACCATATGCCGTGTGCCCAAAGGTAACAGCCTGCTTATCTGCCTGCTGCTGTTGAAACGATCTTTATTCTTTATAGAAACCTATTGTGATGAATGTAGTCAAACTGCTCTAATGTCCTAATTTAGATATATTTTGCTATCTGTTCACTTTACTGAAGTTATCCCGTACGCTTTATAACCAAGACCTGACCCTATATATGCAGCTTAATTAGTGAAAAACTAGACTTAATATTTATTTGCTTTTAACAATGTAGTTTCTTTTTAAAAATTTAACTTTATATAACAGTTTCTGAGATGGGTTTCCATGTTAAAATGATCAAGCCCAAAAAATAGTTGTACATTTACTTAGCTTTGCTAGCTACTTAGTAGTAAGACAGCCATTGGGGTCAGGACGGCCAAGGATGTATAACCCCTTCCATGGAACACTTCTCCTCTTGACTTCTTATAAAGTTTAAACTGAGATTTTTCAGGAAAGCAAGTCTGTCTTAATGCCTTACTATTACAAATGTAGCTTCTAGAATAGAAGGATTAAAGTATTTACTTCAAACCTAGACTTATAGCAGCAATAAATTTATGTGCACATGAAAACCTAATTCCCCTTAAGGATAAGCATATGGTTACTTTGCTAAAACAATGCCTCAGGCCCTGAACTTTCTACTGCATTGTGTGAGTTCAAAGGTTTTTTCACTGTAACTTTCTGAGGAACTAAGCCTTTGGAGAGAAAAAACCCATAAAAATCTCTTATAACTGGACTCCTACAAATACAGGTGACATACTTTTCTGCCTAAGGAGATTCTGAAAACCTTATAGATTCAGTTGTATTTTTTGTTGGTATGTATTTATCATTAAAGGAGCAATAGTTACAGACTGAGAGGCCAGAGAAAATTCAGTGTCATCTTACAAAGAAGTGATAGAATTTGTTTCTGAAATCTGAAAGTTTAAATTTGCATCAGTATTCATTATATGCACGTGTGTGTGTATAGATACATTTATATGTTTTGTTTTTATGTTAGTCAGAGATAACAATTCTTTTACTGAATTATAATTCAATGCAAAAGTTTCCTGGTTTCCTAACACAAATTGCTGAATCTGTCCTTAGAAGTTAGTAATTTTTTTTTTCCATGCCTGAGTAATTTTTGAGACACTTGGAAATATGAGCCTAATTAATACCTATTGGAGTCAATGGGAGTTTTTCTAATAACTGCAGTGGACACTGAAACAATTTCATTTTAATCTCTCAACTTCTCAGCCCATTACTTCTTTTTTTTCAGTTTAATGAACTAATCTTTCTCAGTTTAGGAAGTGTTATAGTAATAATAAGCCAAGCCTGCAAATGCTTGTTTACATGTATACGTTCAGGCATGTGAACAATTCTCCTGAATTCCGGGGCTTATCTGTATGCATTAACATCAGTACATGCACTTTGATTTTTGAGGGATTGGGACCCTAAATACAGAAGAGAATCAGGAGAAAGTTATTTAGCAAATGCATTGCTTAGTTTTCTTCTCTGAGATAAGGTCCTAATGGCCAGTTCAGAAGAAAATTTCTCAAATAACTAGGGAGAAAGGCAAAGCATACTGCACATCTAAATAAACTTGCTCAGTAGAGCCATTCCAAGAATCCTCTGAATGTATTTGGAGCAAAACAGAAATTTCAGTATGAACCTTCTGAATCTTCTTACCTGTAAGCTCTGCCACTTATATTTTTAAAGCTTTACAAATTTTTGTAGTTCTACCCTATGTGTTTGAAGAGAATAAACCACTAGGCACACTCCATAATTGCCTTGAGATAGTACTCTGTGATTTAAAAAGTAGAATAATATCTATAGCTATTGCTTCAGTTTTTTTGAATCCTCACCTCATGGTGAGACTGCAATACATACTTTGTCTTTACTCTTCTGAGTATAGATATAATATAATTTACTTTTACGTACTGCCCTTCACAGCAAAAATCATCACCAGAAAAATGGCTTGAGGCTTACCAGGACTGTGCTACTGAAGATATCTCCAAATATATTGTCCTCTCAGAATCAATCTTTTCTCAGTTCTGCCTCTGCCAGTCTAGAAATCATTGGGTTGTGCTGCTGATCCTGGCCCTAGAATAAAAACCTTAATAAAAGATGTTGAAATTTCTATGGAATAATGCTGTCTTTCTCCATCTTTGTCATTGTAAGTGATACTATAAACTCTACTGTCAAAAAGGCTATGCCTTGTGTACTGCTTAAAGTTCTGGCAAACTGGTATTTCCTGTTTCCAAGGAGCTGCAGAGGAAACCCTTGCTTGCTTCCATTTCTTAATTTCTTGTTTATCAGCTTGGCATGCATGATATTATTTTGGTATAGATAGTGTGTGATGTGTGTGTGTATATATATATATGTGCAAATGCTTACATGCATATAATCCTTATATATCCAATTTTCTCTGAAAGCTTCATTTCTCCTCTCAAATTTCCTGTGGTTTAAACTCGCTGTATTTTTCCTGTGCCTATTTTGGGCAGGAAAAGACTCTTGTTATTTCTTTGCACACTGGTATACTGATGTGCTGGCTGGGTAATAACAACAGGAATCGATCAGATCTATAGTGCATAGACTTCTGTGCTAGCTGCCAAGTTCACCATGTCCAGAAATCGTGAGTCAAGTCCCACAAAAAATTAGAATGGTTTTAGATATTATGACACTTCAGGAAAACCATGCATTTGTGGATCTCTTTAATTGCCTCTGTTTCTTGTGATACTCAGTGTCATGATTTTGTAGCTGCTTCTTGCAACCAAGAGACTTATCAACATTGTTCCCCCGGTCATTATTAATGATAGTTGAGGTTATGTTGTACTGATTCCCAAGAGTGGAACTGTGATGCAAGCACTGCCTACCTTGAACTGAAAATACTGTATGCCCTCCCCTCCGGGGGCCTGCCTTCTAATGTTCTATAATTGCGAGCCCCTGTTCAGCCAAGCGCACAAGCATTATGCTTCATTTCATTGTAGCTCTGCTTAAGTGTTCTCTCATTCAACCAAGTACTGCTACCATTTAGAGACTTGACTGTATTTTGGTAGCATATGTATTTTCTAGGTGTTTTCTAAATCTAGGTGAAAAGGGTATATATGGCCTTCAAGCATTTAAGTCATAAGGCCAAGATTCACAGTTTTCATGTCAAGAAATATTCTTGCCTTAGCTCAGTACGAAAAAGGCAGAGAGATATTTTTAAATTATCTTGCCTTTTTGTAGTTTATCCTAAGCAAATGTTTGAGCATCTGAGACATTTCTATTTTTGGTGAGTAATAGTGTCAGTCTTTTTTGCTTCATTTGTTTTTCATGTGACATTCTTGCCAGGCAAGAGCAAAATATTCAGGTCTCATTTACATTGAAAATTACTCTCTCACGGTTTAGGGGAAAAAATAGAGTTGTTTTTTTCTGACAGGTGTTCTTTTGTTGATGGTAGTGCATGCAGCTATAAAGTGATGTTCTATAAGGCTTTAATGGTTTCTGTAACTGCATAGCTAGTCTTTAAAGACTGTAAGTTTTAAAGACCTCTTCTCCAGGAGAAAAAAAAATGGGGGTCTGTCTTTGGGGAAGAAAATGACCTGTGATAGCAGAGTACTTTGTGCAAGTTCAAATCCTTGACAGATTCAATCATTTGAGAAATGTAAGAAGCAGCTGTAGGTGAATTTCGTAGTTTTTTCAGGCTGAGCATCTAAAAATTCAGATGATTATCTGATACTTCTTGGCCTGTAAGTCTCATAAGAGAAAAATTTAACTGGTTTTACCTCAGCTAGTAATGCAAGAGAATTAAGGTTACATATACTTTTTGAAGAGATTTCAATGACTGAATTTGGCCAAAATAATTGAATGGATTCTAATGTATTTTAAATCTTGAGCTGTTTTGGATCTTGAATAATGTTTGGTTTGATGGGCTTAAATTTTGAGTTTGGCACATTAATCTGTTCTTTCAGAATGAGAGATGTTTAGATAATTTTTCTTATTCTTAAAACACCACCCTGCCACTGTAGAATTTTTTTCTTCAACAGCATTTCCAAAACTGAAAAGTCTACAGAACAAACATATGAAAATTTTCAGTGGTAGGAATGCATTCAAGTATCCTTTAGGTGATTTTTCCAGACAGTCATTACAGCTTCACAGCTTCTCGAGTTCTTGAGGGTGTAGTTTTGTGGTTGTCAGACCTAGATACCAAGAACCACAAAGTGGGAGAGAAGAAGTGGTAAGACAAGTTGAAGAATGAGAATCCCAGTGCACAGAGATCTTCAGGAAGTTCAGGAGCTCTGGAAAACATTGATTGGCATGTGGATTGATTTTATGAGTTGGAAAGGTTTGATACTGAGTAACAGAAAATGTCAGGGAGACCTTTGCCAAATGCAAATCCTTTGGGACTGGGAAAACAGGAGAGGAGATAGATCATGAAGCACTATCTTTATTTGTACTTCAAAACTATGAACTTTTGTCACTACCTATTGATTGTAGTTATTTAAGTTCTCCTGTTGTGCTGCCATCAGCTGCTCACATCTTCCTGTATTATCCTGCTTGTCACACAAATTGTTTGATCTCTTCTTGTACTTTTGTCATAAAAACCACTATAACTGGACTGAACATGTGCAGTGATCTTGCCAAGCTGTGTGCAGGTGACAAGACCAACTAGTGGCAAGCTCACTTGATTTGGTCCCTGTGCAACACTATAGAAGTTCAGTCTGGGGAAATTTAATGGATCTTAAAATGCTTGAACAGATGTGATAAGCAGACAGTTGCATCTGGATCCATAAGATATAAACAAACAAGTTTTATTGGGTTCATAAAACTATCCCCTTTACATCAGTTGAAGAAGTGAAGCTGATATGTATTGCTGAAATTAAGAATGGCTAATGATGATGAAAAAATTACAGACTCACCCATTGACTAAAGCTTTGTTATGATCAGAACTGCTTTGTCCTAACACATGAAGGAAGATCTTATACCCCAAACTACAGCCTTTTTTATGACCTTATCTACAATATATTGTTTTTGAAAGAGAAATCGTGTTGAAATGGGTCTTATCAGCAGTTATCACCAGGCTCTACCAACTTCCTTCATTTGCGTTTAAAAACCCAAACCAAAACAGCAAAACCTGAATTAACTCTGAAGCAAAGGGGGCTTCTCTACTGTAACTCTACTGTAAAGGGTGGAACGAGGTCACACACTCATCCAGTGACTTGTAACACCACTTTCTATTTCAACCATGAACATGTCCTTACCTGCTGAGCAGCAGGCATTTTGGACTGTCAGTGCTCTTCGGTGCAGAAGCAAAGGACATGTGGGGGGGATGAAATCAGACTGATCGCACATGCTGTGGAACCATGGCATTTGTCTTACTTAACCTAGTACTTACAGTTTCACTCGATGATCTGTAGTGCCTCTTAAGTCACTGACTAGATCTGCATCCTTGTTCATAGACAATGTGTTAAGGTCACTGCATACTCAGTATTTTCAGGTTTTCTCTGTGTATTGTTTGAAACGTTTCTATGCTCTGTTGCTACCTAATGTATACTAAGAAATTATTAATGATCAGCTAGTTATGACTACCTGTTGTTTTTTATGCATTATGTTCTACCCTATCAACATATTTTATGATGTTCATGTTCTATTACTTCCCCTCACTTAATAGATAAAGGGTCTTTAGATAAAATCCTAGAATGAACACTGATAGCTAACACATGGTGGTACTAAGGTGACAGAAAGGACCTGGGGGAATCCGACTGTTGGTTTCCAGTATTTTTATAACAGACCACAAATTGAAGGCTGTCTCTGAGAGGATTTTACCTGTGGTAAATGCCTTTTTCCACAATTTGTTCCCATTTTAGTGTCCTGTTTAGAAGGATGAGGTGACATCTCTGAAGGGTCTGATTTCAGGATGGACCAGGCGAGGATGCTGACACTTGTGCCTTCCTGTCTGTGCCTAACAGTGTTATTCTGAGACCTAACTGTTGGCCCTTGGGGCTCTGGATTGTGAAACATGCAGAGGTTCATTTTTCAGGCTTTAATCTCGGGGAGTTTCTATGCAGACAGGAGTGTAATTCTTAGTTGTTTCAGAGGCCTAACGGGCTCTAATATCATTAACATTATGTTCTTTACGGCACAGAGTTTGGCCATAAATTATGTTGGTGTGAGCTTGAATAGAACTTTATGAGCTGAATTCTGCTGAGGCCCTCAAACTTTGCACTGGTACAGTTGTAAGGAACGATGCAGGAACTAATTAAAAGGGGAAATTCCAACACCAGTGCAGTTTTTCAATGAGATCTGGTAGTTCAGTGGAATTTAAGCTCCTTCAAATTACTATTTGCTATCATTCTGTTCTAAAGCGCTTCAAATTTTATTTTTTTATATTATATTTCTATTTCTCCTTAATTTTGTTTGCTTGTGAAATGCTTTTAATTCACATGGCTTTCCAGTGATACTATGCATCAGTAGAAAAACACATATGGGCTCCTACTTGCTCTTTGAAAAATAGGTCATTCCTAGTAATGTTTAGTAGTATTATTATTTCTCTCATAAGGGTGGAATCTGACTTCAGATTGTTTTTCATAGAGGGTAAGAGTTAGTGCCTCTTTATCAGCGTTGCCCATATCCTTGCTCTGTATACTTTATTGTAACTGCTAGAAGGTGCTTCTCAAAAACTGAGATCTGGAGCTGTAAAATCAAGCTTCCAAAAGCTGAGGAAAATTGAAATGTCACTCTACATGGCATTTTAGGAGTTAGACTAAGCATTTACCTCAACACAGACCATCCATTCTGATGCCTGGTTTAGAAACTTTCAAAATCAATTTAACATATTTTGTTTATAGGTTTCATATCTTTTCAATCTCTTTTTTTATTATTATTACTGAATTGCTATGGCCAGAGGAACATTTGTGAAAGTCATTGATTGCTTAGCTGCAGCGACTACTGTTCTTCCTTCCTCTGCTATTCCAGACACCAAACGGGATGCAGAACTTCATGTTTTGCCAGATGCATTAGGATGTTGTGCTGTTTGTGGGACAATTACTCATATCCGTAGAACTAGCAACAGTCTTCAAGGCCAAATTAGATTTATGTGGAATGGTAGCTGAGCTAGCAGCATTATGTACCTCTAAGTGACTATGTTAATTAGCAACCAAAACATAAATAGTAGCATCTCTGCAAGGAGAATACTAGCATGTTAATTACACCGGTGGCAAATCAAATTAAGAGAAATTCCATTATCTTGCTTGGGATTCTGTTTTCAACTGACCACATGTTTCAGTGTTACTGCAGGCCAGTTACTGCAGAGATATTTCATTAATTTAATATGTCCTCTTATAACAAATCATAGAGCCATAAAAACTAAATCCAACCCATAAGAATGCTGCTAACATCATTACTGACAGTTGAACGAAATAAGTGGATTACCCTTTTCCCTCTCTGTACTGCTCAGGTACAGAGATGACAGTCACCAAAGCACACAGTATGTTCATAATTTTAATGCTGTATCTAAATACCTTTGTTTACACGCCGTTATCGTGATAATACCAGTGAGCTCTTTCAAATATTTTTTGTAATACTTATAACTCTGTTTTGCTCTGAGGCTTGTTTTAAGCAGTTTATGAACATTCTCATAGCAACTAAGTATATTCAGCCATCTAAGCATCTCTTTATAATCTTTCATGATATTCTGCAAAGAGTATAGAAACTGTTAAATTTCCAATTCTGTAAGTGAGATAAATGCCTGAGAGTGAAGGACGTGGTCACAAATAGAAGCATATGTACACATTTCTTACATACAATAATCCCGGGCTTAGGGGAAAATAAAAGCAAACAGAAACATATATTTATCTCTTTGCACCTTTGCTAAACTAGAATCATTATATTCAGTTTGATGGGCAAGATCTGACAATTAAGTTGCATATTTATCTGTGCTTTGGCACTTATGTTTTCTGACAAGGAATAGGAAAATGATTAGATTTTCAGTATATAGTATTGCTATTTTAAACATTAAAGATAATGTTGTGGGGTTGGTTTGTGGTGGTTTTTTTTTTTAAGCATTCTAAGTGCATTAGAAGCAAAACATCCTCAGAGGAACATAAGGTCAGATATCAAGTACTTTGCCTCATTAAATTTTAATTAGGAAAAAATGAAAATAAATCCTGCTGCTTTTTTTGCAGCCCCTATCCTCTTTTTGTTAAAGCTTTACCAATGAAAATAAGTCTGATATTTTTATGTAAAACAACAGGTAGTATAATTAAGGACTGTAGTAAAGCAACCATATTATATCAAGTATTTTAAGATTGCAGACTGCTAGGGATACCTTCTTCCACAGAACTTCAGTTGAGTTAATGACATATACTTTAGCAATTCCCCTCTGTTCTGATCCAGACTTTAAATTATATTCACATGTGCTATCCTGGCTTTATATTGCTTTCACTTTTAATTTGAAAGAGAAAAATTATAATTGTTTTAAAAGAGGAAGATATTTATACATGAGAAAGCAGATCCCTTCCACCTTCCTGATATGGGCTGTGTACTGAACCAGTGTACTATGTACTCTGTTTTGATTCTATCACTTCAACCCCAGTGTGGAGTTAAAGAGCAATGTTGAAAAAAATCTATCATCATGTTTCTCCTGCTATCATGAGTGGTATTATATTTATTTACCTTTATTTAAAAGAGAATATTTCGTTTTCACAAAAATACCAGATTGAGAGCACTAAACCCACAATACCTGAACAAAACCCCCAGACTTTTGGTGTCAACTTTCAAGTGTGATTTTGAGGGATTATCTATAAGAACAAGGAGGTATAATAGCCAGGAGTGTTTGCCAGCTGCAGCTATGCAGCAATCTCTCAGATACTTTTCCCTGCTATGCTGACTACTGCAGAGTATGTGTCGTTCAATAGTGTGGTACATGACACTGTTGGAAATGAGCTCTTTTCTTATATTGAGTATTTTTTTCAGTTCCTATGTCCATTTGATATTTGATCTTTGCTTAGACTGCTAATGATAAATAAAATTTTCTGTTACCAACTGTATTGATTATAGCAATTTATCATCAATATATGCTGCACTTTTCTAACAACACCTTTTGTAAGTGTGTTCTGCCCCACTACATTCATTCTGAAGTGGCGTGTAGAAGTCCCACTCACAGGGCAGTTGTGCATTGCAGCCAAGGGGACTACTTGGATAAGAAATATCCAAGCAATGTGCTTTTGTGTCAGAATTTGGAAGCCTTCCTTTGCAGGAACAGCAAGCCAGGTTTTGGTTGTGGACAGTAATCATACACTACAGAGAGTTGTTCTTTTAGTTATTTTTCAGCTTTTGGGTAAGTATTCTCTGGTCCTGGAACTTTGTTACCATTCAGGTTTCATTGGTTTTTTTAATCTGTAAAACCTTTATTATTGAAACTCTCTCAGACTCATTCCATACTAGTGGGGGAATATTCAGATGTTGTCTTCAATGAACACAGGTGCAAATAGTAGATTTTCTTTGGGAATGGCAGGATGCCCTTTTTCTGTTTTGATTATCTATTGATCACAGCAACACTCCTGCAGGCTTCCTCCTTCCATTGTATTTAGAAAAACTTTTATTACTAGCTTTTGTGCCTGCAGTAAGTTATTCCCCCAAATCTCTCACCTGCTTTAACAATTTTACAGTTAACTTTCCAGAATTTAGGCTTTTTTCCTTTTTTGCATTTATGTACGATTTTTACTTTTTTGATGAATGTTCTTTTTCTGCTAATAATTCCCCTTACTCAGCTATTAAAATCTGCTGTCTCAATTTGGTAGCTCTTTCAGTCTTTAACGCATGATATACGCTTACTCTGAGACCCTAATATGGTATCTTTAAACAGTATGCTCTTTGCAACAATTTTACTTCCAGATGTTCTCATTAATGAGCCTTCTCTCTGTTACATAACTTTTAAAGGGCTGAAGTGTCACTGATACGGATTTTTTTTTTCTTTTTTTCTTTTGGCTTTTGCATCTGCAGGGATGCTGAATATGATGGTATTTACCTGTCATTACAGAGCTAATATCTGTAGTTAGCTTGTGAACCATGGTCCTAACTGTGGCTAAATCAAAAGCTATTTCTCCAAGGCTTGCCCTTAATGGATCAGATTCTTCCTGTCATCAGTACCCCAGGCCCTCTAGGCATATGGTGTCTTCTCTGAACTTTGTTTGCTCTTTATGGAGTATTTGAAAAAATTGGCAAGATCCATGCCCATCCGTTACAGTTTTTGGATGGGATGTTTCAGGAGAACATGCTCAATCTGTGTGTGCTGAAGGTTGACTGTGATCAGCATCCTCATCTTGAAACCCCGTTAAAAATACATCTAAGAACAACACGCTTGTATCAGTTGCTTGACTATTATTAATGTTCCAACTAATCTTGCACACTAACCAAGATGCAAGCAAGCAGCACCCGACCCACCACATAGCCACCGCTAGGCCTGAATTACTCATGCTTGCAGCAGGACGCTGCGAGCTGCACTGAAGCTGGGAAGCACATCTACTTGCAGAGCTCTGTGCCCATAGAGAACCCTCGCAGAGGGTATAATCTCTGCTGCTGCGTCGTCAGGGTTCTGCCTTTGCCATGAGTTCTTGGTGCACGAATGTTCATTGACCGAGCACTCTGCTAGACTGGAGCAGAGGAGGTGTCCTCCTAAGAGTACCAAGGGGCTAAGGAGAGGGGAACCAGAAAGGCAAATACATTTAAAAGAGATCTGTATCACTTGCTTGCATCAGATAATGTGCAGTCTTATGAAGCATTACTGTAAGCACTGAAAATTGTATTCAACATGATGTATGTGTATATATGCAGACTCAGAATAATCAGCGAGGTATCTACAGGAAACGCAATTTCCTGAGACCAGCCACGAGTACTTTGTAAGTGGCAGGTGTTATAACCTTTGCACATCTGAACCACGTAAATGTTAATCGTATTCCTCTCCGCCGCAGCTATGGTTACATTCATGGGACTCTGTGCTTAATGCTGCTCTTTAACTAATGTGTCACTGTAGAGACGAATTATAATAATGGAGAACTGAGATTCTTCACATCAATTACAGTAAGTTATTATACTTAAAAAGTTGATATTTATTATAAATTATTTTGAATATAGTACTTTTTGGATTGCAAATATTTCAGTAAATTATCTTTATTGATAAATATTGATAGTTAATTTGTTATTTTTTAATATTTCTTTGTCTGCACAGATAATTTTCAGCCTATGGGTTGTCATCAGTAAACTTTGACTATTCCTTATTTGCTATTTAGCTTTTGTAGTGTTATTTTTACAGAGCAGTTAGAAGAGTGGAGCTTTCCAACAATTACTGAATTAAATATTTGTGAGTATAGGCAAATTATTAGGTATACCCAGACTTGATTAAACATAGTTTAGTATTAGTGTCATCCAACCAATTGGACCACAATCAATGCCTTTAAAATTAACTTTCAAACTGGATTTTTTTGTTGCTACGCTCTTTAGAAATTTTTGTTATACATCTTTAGGCTTCCTCAGCCTAAAGGAAATGGTAGGTCATATAGTCTGATTTCTTAAAGGTCTAAACATTTCCTGATTTTTTTTTTGTATTTAGTATGAAAGCTTGTTTCAAAAAGGAAGTTGGATGTGCTTTTACAAATTCGGCGTTATCAATTTAAAGTTGTACATTATCACCTCTATGTTGAGCTGACAACATCATGCAGAACACCCTGTGAATTTCCTTGTTAAAGTCCTGTAGTAAGGCGCTGATATTTCCCACTGCCCTTGGAAGCTACGTAGATATGGTCACAAATTGAAGAGAGAAAAAAAATAAGTTCTCACTTCAAAAGTTCTGTGGCTTGGCAGAATTAAAAGGAGTAGGCTCCTTGTAGACTTAAGTGTTAAACTTTGGTGCTAAAACCTTGACAGAGGCTTGCCAAGTTAGAAGCTGCTACTTTTACATGATCACGTATTAGCACAGGGCAATAGAACACACAGAATTCAGACCCCTCCCATGACAAGGAACTATGTGGTATCGCTCCCTTCATAAATGTGTAAGCCTTGTCTTACCAAAAGCCTACTAGTAGTATCAGAAGGCTATTTCAGAATCTGACTGCTCAGAAACAAGCTTACTGTTTCTAGCCTAAAGTTACTGTGGTTGATTTATTCCTATTTCTTGTTGTGCTAGACTTGCCCACGCTTTAAAATGCCCTTTTCCCTCCCAGTGTCCAGACTATTTTGCAATTTATAATAAAACAGGTTCTCCACTGCTCAGGTCATCCTAGAAGCACTTCCCTGCATGCTATCCAGTTTATCTCTGCTTTAAGGGTGCTCAGAATTGTATACATTGCTTCCAGCTCAGATCTTGGTGGTGTCATTAACATTAGCTTTGATGATTCCCCATCTTTATTTAAAATTCTTCTGTTCATACATCTGGGATTATAGTTGCCTTTCCCACGGCCAAATCAGAATGTAGATAAAGCTTTTCTTCATTTTTCTGTTCCTGTGTCCACTGTCACCAGTTTCAAAGGATGAAGCGCATAGTTTGTCGATTGCTTTGAGGCCTTCGGATAAAAGGGAAAATGTGAGGAGAGTTTGTATTACAGCAGGACTTAAGGGCAAAGTACTGTTGTTGCTAGAATCTTTTTTTTCCAAACAATGCAAATCACTTTCCTTTATTGTAGCAACTGTCTTAAAAAAACAAAACCTACCTGTTTGAGAGTGTATTTTAGTGACACAATACGGAAAATCAGGAAGGCAAAAGAGCAGCTACCTGTGGAAATAATAACTGTGATCAAAAGGAACTGTACTTGTAGTTAAGGCAGGTGCTGTTATTAAGTGTATTTGTGTCTCTGCAGAATGTCTATATGTGCTTTTCCTTTAGGAAGGGTTCTTTTTTGGTCTTAGCCACTTCATTGGTAATTACCAGACATTCTGTTATGTGATGTGAAATATCAGAGCTCAGTCCTGTGATCATGCTGCTACGACATGTTCACTTGGACACTTAAATTACCACAGACTGGATCATGACTACTGTAAGTTTTTCTATATTAGGGAGAGATATATACACAGACATTGAACAAGCAGCATTGGTTAGAAGAGATGCAGAGGGCCTTTGAGCATCTTTACAGGGAGCAGCTGGTTCATGACTGTCCATTTATGATAGGGTCTTCTACCAAAATTCTTCTCTCTGTTTCTGTGGCTGATTTGAAAGAGTTATTGTTGGGAAGGTCCTTAAGGTGCATTGTGAATGAGAATGGGAGCCAGGTCCAAGCCATCTAATTGTGTGTTAGTGCTGAAGAGATTAGCCTTCAGGCATGGTGAATCTGTACCTAGTTATCAAACAGCTGCTGGTATGCCAGGTAGCTTGAAATCAAACCCTGCACAAGCCCTGGTGCTTAGGAGAGCAGTAGCTCTCAGGATTTGGAGGTGCACCCTGGTACTTCTGTTGTAGTATTTCTATTACTGTAACTGCTACGTGACCTAAAGCGGAACCAAAACCAGACAAGAAATCTCTAGTTGGAAGAGCCTGCAATTGCTTTCAGGGTACAAGAGTTAGGCTACACTGGACAACTGGTAAGGTAGAATAATGCTGGTGTACTCTTGATGGCACTGCAACAGTCATATAGTGCTATTAATTTTGTGTGCTGCTTTATGAGGCAGTTGTTCATTAGTAAGCTTAAAGACCCACTGTTTTCCCTGGCAGCCTAGAGAATGCTACGGAGCAGCAGGTGTTTTTGCCCTTTAAGCAAATTTAATTCATTCACCTAAGTTACTTCAGGTGGAGCCTCAAAAGCTTATTTTTCTGGATGTGAAACATGCCACATCCAGCTATTTCTGCATATATCACATAGGGTGCTTCTGAATCACAGAACCTTGTGAGCGCCACAGTTAAGGGATATTTCATTATTATGCATGGCACTAGTAGTATGCTGTGTTTTGGGCAGGGAGATTCCTGTATTGCTTTAGTTTAAATCACCTGGGGTTTTTTGTAAGAACACTTTTGTTTGCTAATATATGAGAAATACTTCCTCCCAGTTTTTTTGTAGTAGATATTTTTCCTATTTAGATGTATACAGCTGCTAAAAACTCAACCAATTTAACTGTTGGAAAGAATCATTTCACAAATGTTAATGAAACTATTTCTTTTCTGATAAGAAAGTAGTTCTTGCATGCCTGTGCCTTGAAGATCATTAGGAAGCTGCTGCAGTAAATCAGGTTTATTCATACTGAAAACTTCTTGTGTAGTAATGTTTATGGACCAACTTAAACACAGAACTTTCCCTGATTCTGTGGTTGGTTTTGTTACATTTCTTGCAGGATGGTGGTGACTGGTGCACTGCATGTTATGCCTCCAAACTTTAAGGAGTTTGCCCCTCAACTTAGTTCATAGGCTAGTGCACGCCTCATAAACAAAGAATTGGTTAGAATGAGTGATGTTCCCTTGTCAGAAAGCTACAATGTTAAACAATATCAAACCTTGCAAGTGTGCCCTTGCAAAGACACACCAGAGAGAATGAGGAGCATGTACCAAAACTGAACAAGCAAGTTGTCAAACTGATATGAATCTCAAGAAATTGGCAAGAACTCTAAAGTTCTTGCCTTAAAATGGTACATAAAATCCGCAAGATGTACTTTGCCCCGGTTTTGACTGTTACCTACACAGTCTAGTTATGAAGGAACCTGAATTCAGTGGTAACGCCATGGCATGAGAAAAATCATAATCGTCATTCATCCTCTTGCACTGAGGTAACAGCTCTGACTTTAGCTTAGTCCTGCATCCTGTGGTACAGGAACATGTGTTTGTGGGATACCTTATGGCAGTAGAATTTGGAGTTTCTTTCTGCCATTGTGCTAGAAACACACACTCGTGATGATCTTGCTGAATGATTGTAAACTATGCAGTCACTATAATGCAGTATCACTATCTGAAATGTCCTGTGTGAGATAAAGGTTGGATGCTATGAAACGTCGCAGGTCTGTGTATGGAGTAAGCATACGCAAAGCTATAACATATCTAATAAAGTGATCTAAATCCCCAGATCTTGCATCTAAGTTTTCATAAATGAACCCACAACTTTTCTACAGTAGATCAAAACTCAAACACTTTATTTTGATTACACACCTCTCAGTTTAGGAGCAAAGAAACAGATTTTTGCAAAGATGAGAAAAGGTTGAATGCAGTGAGTTGCTTCTGATTTCACAACAATGTTAAACTGGCATATCGCCAAAGGACCAAATTCTGATCTCAGCTCTTGGGGATTTGACTAGCACACCACCATCAGTTTGCTTGGTTTACTCCTCCCTTTCGCTGCTGTGCATGAGAACACCTAGACCCTTTCTGTATTAGATGTAGCTCTCTCATGGTTGGTTGTGCAGTTTAAAATGGCTGAATGGCTGATGGCTCACCATTCATTTTCTGTATCACGCAATCTGGGATTCTGTGGCATTCTAGTCACGATATGTAACAGAACCCCAAAGACAGATTATGCAGTCACAACGATGAAAATTGATTACTAAGCACTCAATGAGTCATCTGCCTCAGGAAGTAACTACTTCAATCTGTTATTGTCGATGTCCTGATGGGTCAACCAGGATGTGAAAAGGAATTTGCATTAAATTGATTTGAGTGTTTTTTCTAGAAATAACATCACTCAATCAAAGGAAACATTCAGACAGAGCTAGGGAGAACTGACTGAATTTGATTTGGGATGGCAGAGCTGCAAAGGATGAGCAGACTGATTCAGATAAAAATATAAATGGGATACAGAGCACCATAAATCTCACGTTACAGAATGAAGAGTTGGAACAATTTTTAACAGTTTCTGCAATGCAGATTGGGCTGCACATTTTGGAAATGCTTTATTTGCTTATTGATATGTGTGTGTATGTATCTATATACACACATCACCCAGTTATGTGAATAGTGTGTTTATGCAAATAGTGTGCTTATATAGGCACTCACCATAACAAGCTTCCATCAAGTGACATAACAATATGGCCAGTTTCCAGTCGTCTTGGATGGTTTTGCTGTACTAAGCTCATGAAAACTGAAGAGTGGAATGTTTCTCTTCAAATACTTTTTTCTTCTCAGAGCTGAAGACTTTTAGAATGAGCAGCCCACCACTCAATAAAATTCAATAAGCGATGAATCATACTGAAATGTCACTTCCTTCTCATCAGTCTTAGTCTTAAAGCAATTCATCCTCTCTTATGCTTGTAGTTTGGTGTGGGTGTGCTGGCATCTTAAATTGCAGTGAGTTTCTGCTATCATGTTATTCCCAATAGCTTTTCATCATTTTCCAAGATCATTACTTACATAATTTGAGATTCCAATTAAAATCACATACCTTAAAGAACTCACTCCTTACTGTATACATGCTTTGTGAATTGCTTTCTTACTGATTTTTATGCAGTCTTTATGTCCATTCCAATAAGTTTTGCCTGAGTAATGGTTTTGTGATTTGGCCTAAGAGATTACAGCAAGATCTTTTAAAAAAATTACTAGTGACTTGATTTCAGTTTTTAGCTTTCCACCATGAGGCATTTATAAAGCTGTGATAGCTGAGGGTGGGTGATATTATATAACTGTTTCAGAGAGTTAAGCCTCTCAGAAACCTCTCAAGGTGGTGCCCTAAAGTTGTGGCATTCACAATCATTGTCACAGTTGAAACACACTGGCTTTAATAAATGCCATATAGCCAAATAACGCTGAAGCAGTGCAAGGGGGAAAAGGACAGAGAAGAATGATTGGAAAGGCATATGCTAATCCGTTAGAGAAACTGTGCAAGTATCAGGATGTGCAAGCACCAACTCAGTGTGCTGGATACAGCAGGAGCAAAATCTCTCAAAGAATAGAGGAAGGACTACAATCACAGTTCCTTCTGGCTAATCTATAAATGTCATCTCCTTCTTTAGTGGCCTTAGCCTTATCCTGCCCGTTTCAGACAGGCACAAAGAAAGCAGATAAACTGCCCTGTAAGGGAGGAAATTAGGAAGCTGCCTATTGTTTCAGGCCAACAGCTCAAAAGACCAAATTATATCACAGTTTTCATTAGAAACCTGAAGAGCATATAGAAGGTTTGGGTGTGTAAAATGTTGTACCACCTATATATGTTACATAATTAGACATTGAGGTTTTCCTTTCTGAGTCATGATGTACATATACTGAATATATAGAAATGTGCATTTTATTGGACAAAACCAATATTACTTTAGCAGTCAGGAGACTAGGAGGTAGTAAAAAGTGGTTGTGCTATTGTCAGATAAACCCTCCAGCCATCATAGTCACTATTATTGTGACCAAAACCAAAACATACCAATTGAAAATTTGATGCCTTCATGGCATGTATTGCTATTAAGTAAGGAAGAAAAAAGAAATATGAATAACTTTTCTTGTATTCTTCCTTTATTTCACTCATCATTTCTTCTGGTAATAGTATAAATATGCTAATTCTCCTCTCCCCCTTTCCAAATACAGGTGCTTATGTTTTTCCTTCAGTCACTTAATTGGTTGATATGGATGAAGATGAAACATGAATAGATTCCTTATATTTTCTCCTGATTTACACACATGAGAATAGTATTTATTTCCAGGCACGGGCAAACGATGGGGAATTGGAGTTACGTGGTTTTGACAACACTGTGGACATATCCAAGAAGTAATTAAGTATTTAGGAATAAATGGAAAGTCATTGTCAAGGGGCTTAAAATGTACAATGGGCCACTGATTACTAGGTAATTCTGAAAAGACCAACATTGCCACCATTAACTGCCTTAGCTGCATTACTTCATCTCCCGTAAACTATGACAGGTTACACGAGCTGAAGTTCCTCTTTCTAATGGTGAACCCAAATAGCCAATTCTGCAGTGTCTATTAAATGTAAATAGTAGCCATTGAAGGAAGATTCTAGCAAAGGCATTATAATTTCATTTTGTGCTAAGTGTTTTATCAATTTGTAACTAGAGACAGTGTCTGTCTGGCATTGCGTTTCATATGTTAAAAACAGTCCATGAGCTTTAGAGCCCTATCACTGTATTAACAGTATAACAATAACTTTTGAAATCTTCACCTGCAAGGGTAAATTTGGAAAACATAGGAGAGGGAAATAGTAATGATTTTTTTCCTACACTGGGGAGTCAAAAGTGCATCTGCATTAGTGTTTCAGTTTGCCTCAGAAGAGGAATCTCCTGATTGTTCCCATTTAGCATGCTTTAGTTTACATTGGAGGATGGCCTTGAAGTGAACTCAGACTTCACTCCATTGAAACTGGACAGAAAAAATGTTCCAGAAAGGTGCCTAATTCACTCCAACTGCTAATGAGCATCAAATCCATGGACCCAGACTAAACTTAGTCCAAAGAAAATCTCTGAAACATGTAGTGCAACGTTGAATCCTGCAAATAGCTGTTTCACTCTACAGAAGTAGTTCTGCTGGCCTGCAGTACCGTGAAGTTGCGCAGAAACTTCTGTCCCAGTTCAGCAAAACAATTAAGCACATGTCTAATGTTAACGTTTTTGATATACAGTGGTTGCTGGTTTAGGTTCCTGGCGAGAATCAGAATGTACAGGAGACAAAATGAAAAATGCTTGAATTTTAACAGAGAATGACAAGGAGTCAAGGTAGACAGTAATCCAAGGCTGAGTACAAGCTTCAAGATGGAACATAGGCATTGATCTGTTCCTATAAATAACATGGATGAGAGGCCTGAAGTACCTTGAACATAATAAGTAAAACTTTTAAATTATATCCCTGCTCTCCAAAAAAGAAAAAAAAAAAAGAGGGGAAAAAAAAAAAGAACAGAAAAAGGTCGATGAAGCTTCTTAATCCAAGAGGTAACATGATCAAAATGAATTTCAGGACAGCTATGTCAGGGTGCAACATTACAAGTAGCTTGAGTCTGACAGAATGAAATGGAAGTAGGTCAAGCAGGAGTGCTGCGATACAGGGAAGGGAGAGTCATCACACAGGTTTGGACCTGGAATTTTGATTTTTCTGCAAGTATTTCCTGAGTTTAAAAATGCTGTTAATCAGGGCTTAGTTTGGTTTGTGGGAGAGTTTACAGCTACTCAAATACCCCTGTAAAAGCATTGTTTTGCCGCCTTTACCCAAGAGTCCTAAGAGACACCAGGATCCTGTAAGAGCTACAGGAGAGCGTAAGAGGGCAGTGAAGGGCAGGCGGGCTCTGACACCCACCTCAGGCAGCGCTGGGAAATGGGGTAACTTCTCAAAGCCACGGAGGTGCACTGCTGCCTTATAGTCTGTGTGAGAAGCCATTCCGAACTGCCTTATAGTCTTACGTGCATGCTGTAACGGTCAGATCAGTTACCATCTGAAAACTGCAGTCTGCTCTTGAGTAAGTCCAAAGTCCTGGAATGTGACAAAGGCAGTTAATAGCCTGTCTTTCCCCAAAACCACTGTACTCCACATGCAGATACAACAGAATAGGGCCCTTACAGTATTTTGTTTTAAATCAGGTTCTTGTAACTCATTTACTCTGGAAATCCTTTAAAATTCCGTCCAGCCTGTATTTGTGGGAGCATAACTTAAATCATGCACTCCTACCAGCATGCTGTTATTTTGTCAGGCATGCCAATTAATGGAATAGACTTTCTTAATGGAATAGACTTTCTTAATAAAAAGAGCATGAAATTTGCAGAGTAACAAATCTATCATGCAAGAATTGGTACTCAAAATTAGCCTACTTGTATTTACAAGAATGGCGTTGTATAAGACTGCTAGCTGAAAACTGGAGTGATAAATCATAAGAATTAATATTTTTATTACTGTTATTTTTAAAATAAGTAACTGGTTGGGATAATGGCCAGCTTCAAAGAAAGGAATTCATTAAAAACAAGCACTAAGGGGTTTTATAGCGTATTCTTTGTGGAAAACATTCTTTCCCAGTTACCTAGACTGAGCCACAACTGCAAACATCCAGAATAGGCTCATGCAGCATCTCTGCAGTGATCCTGTCCCATTGAAGAGTTGTAGCAGATCTGTTAGCAACACAGTTAAAGAAATTGAAGAAAAGAGACAATATGTCACTACAGAAAGTGTTAGCACTGAACATTTACAAATTGTGGCACTCAATATTGATATGAAGAGCTTGGTAAGGTTTGAATACTAAATTATTCAAAACAAATGAAGGTATTGTTCCTTGATATAAGCAATGCAATTAGAAGAACATAACCATAACTTTGTAATGGCTAGAGTTTGAGCTGGGATAGGAACACCGATGAGTTTTAAATTATGTCATTTGAAGCCAGCAAACAGGGATATTACTTCAAATGATTTCTGAAATAAAGCATGATTTAAATTCTGTCGTTAAGTGTGCACAGGTGCTGTCCAGTCAAGTTAATAAAATCGTCAGCTACCTGATGCCAACAAGTGAGTTGTATTTGTAAGTGGAAAAAAAGATGAGCTAGAGAGAGAAATTAGGATGAGACAAGCTATCCTAAATTTGCTTGTCCTCTTGCTTGTCCAAGCATGGCCAACCCTTGTGTAGCTCCATATACTGTCTCTGACTTACTAGTAGCAGATGCCCAATAAGGACAGGACAAGCAAACACCTATGCTTTCCCAGAATATTCTCTTAGTCTCCTACAACTTGTGTCTCTGGGCCTTCCTGCCAGAAACGTGTCTTTGATGGACAATTCTGCTAGTTTTAGTCATCTACAATAAGACTACAATGTGTTATACTTGGAAGATAGAAATGGTCCCATAGTTGTCACAGAATGTAAAGGAGGAAAAAGCCATACAGAAACAAGGTAATCGAGTTAGGAAATTTTTTGGCAATTTTAGCTACAACCTCATTGTCTTTTTCAGAAAATCCCATAAGCAACTCTGAAAAAGTGAGGCTGGAATGACTAATAAATAGTCATGCCATAACATCTTTTAAGTAGCAGCAACTTCAGGATTCATGATTTCGAGATTGCCACTTCCATCAGCAAACCTAGTGGAAGATGAACCAGATCGCAGTCTGTACTCACTCTAGAATTGGCTGGAGCAGGGAACTGGGGTGAGGTTTGCATGGTCATAGAAACTAAACAAAACAATATGAACATACGTAACTAAACCAATGAAGATCATTTTTCTGTATTTAGTCTGTAGAGACCACTGCTAAGAGAAATAAATATTATTTTCATAACGTGAGGAATGCTGACCATATTTGAAAACCTAAATAAAAAACATTTGCTTGAGACACTGTGAGGTAAAAATTAATGATGACAGAGAGGCCATATCAGTTATTCTGTGGTTGTCCACTGTCATTCAAAGTGCACACATTGTCCTAAGCACTAACTAAGTAAAGTTTCTTGGTACCTGTATAAGCATCAGTACCACTGACTCATCAATCATCTGGAAGCGTTGCCCAGGACCTGCAGTACAATAAAGTTGTCCATAGAGTAAAATGTCACATAGAGGAGTGAACTAATATTTTTTAATTTTTCTGTTAAGAAAATCTCAGGAAACCATATCTGATGTACATTTATGACTAGCCTGAAATGTAAATGCTTAAAGTTGGCTTAAAGAAAAAGTAAAATTCCTCTTCAGTTCACACTCTAATTGGCAGGATTTCCATCCTCATAGACAAATGTAAATCAATTCCCTTTTCCCAGATTTTAGCTCATCTTACAGCATCTAGATTTCCCAGAGGCAAGCAGCAGCTTCCCATAGAGAAAAGATAGTTCAAGTGGTACTATTTTAACATTTCCTGATGAAGCAAAGCTGTTCACTTTTTTGGAAAAAAGACCAGATTATTTCCATGTACTTATTTATGTTGTTTGACTTGCATTCAGAGCACCTCTGATGGGTTCCCCACAATTAGCCAGGACTCAATTTTAACTGATTCTCTTGAATTATTATTTTAATGTATTTTTAAAATTGTTTTGCTTCAGAAGGAATCTTTTAAGTACTAATCAATATAAATGCATCAAATTTAATGCAGCTATATTTATTTACAGTGGTAAAGGGTTTGTCCCACTGTCCCTCTGGAAAAGAGTTTATCTTTCAGGACCTGAATGAGTGAAGTATCAGTGACAGTTGCAGAAATTACAGGGTTGGGAAGTGTCTTACTGTTTTACATTGCTTTTTCTATGAAAAGAAAGAAAGGTGTCTGGAAAGAATTCAAGTCCAAAACCAATAAGTGAAATAAGGAAATAACAGCAGGATAACAGAAGACCTGAGAGAACAAAGCCAGTACCCCAGCTGATAATAACTGGTTTGTCAGTGCAACTAAGAACTGTTTTCAGAAAGGATTAATATTGATGAGAAGACAAGACAGACAATGAAACATACAGTCCAGATGATTTTGACCCCAAAACTCACAATATCTTTCAACTGTACAGGCTAAACTTTGCTGAGAAGCCTTTGACTGTACATATTACACTCTTCAGGCTGAAAATGAGCTGTAACAAGTCTGAATTTCCATTCCTTTACTAACAACAAGTAAAGCTTCCCTTGCATAGCTAACGTGTAAATCTGGTGTCTGTAGGAGCTGCTGCAGACATTGCTGCACTAAATTCAGATGCAAAGTAAACAAATATGAATCATCTGCCATACCCTTTGTTAGGAGATGTGAGTGCTCCTTGGTGCAGTGAGTGAACCAAGGATGTGCGGCTGACACGAATTGAAAACCTGACACCTGCAGGGACATGCCTTTCTTGGCAGGAGGATTTAGGAGCCCAAGAACACCAATGATGCCTCAGACCAAATGTTGGTTTATATTGACCTTTCATTAGGCCACTATCAGCTCAAAAACTGAGGCAATTATTATGAAATAGTGTACTCATTACCTCAATCCCAAATAACGGAAGTTTTTCTTATCAGTTACTGTAAGGCTCCTTTCTAGAGATATAAAAGTTGTCTGTGTGTTTTTGCTGTTATGTACCGCGTCATTGACATATCATGGTTTTGGGTTTGTTTTTTTTTTTCCTCCTACCTTAATACTGAATTATGAGGTTCAATATTATCTTATGTGTTCCAGAGGCTAAACATGTATGGTATCAAGTACTTTATTTTTCCTTTTTATAGATGTTGTCTTTCAATTTTCTGTATCAGTATATCACAGTCTTAGAAATTTTTCAGTTCTCTTTCTCCAGGAGAAGGAAGTCTGAAGTTCTAGGTAAGCTGTTTTTGAAGTTATGTTCCTTAAAGTATGGGGAGGATTATCCAAAACCTCATCATTATCTTATAGCATTATATTTTTTTAATGACTGACCTGAGGCTGAAAACAGTTAACAATTGCCAAGTTACATGTAAAAGAGACAGTTTGATCTATTGGGGAGGTCATTCCAAATTCAACAGTTCACAGTAATTTGCTATTATTGTTTCACAGAAAAACTATGAAAAACTTCTTGGAACCACAGAATAGGTCTTCAAGGTCACTTTGTACTTGAGCAAGGAGGATAAAAAATGATAGATAAATTGTATGTCTTACAAGAGGTAATACAGTAGTACTTGGTACTGGCTTGATTTTAGTTGATGTTTTTCCTCTTAAAACCTAGAATATCTGGCTCCAGTAAACGTACGGAAGTATTTAATTTACTCTTTTCATACAGAATGAAGTCTGTAAATAGGTCTGTAATGCATTAATTGTATTGCTTTAGAACAATCCTGCAACTTTTTGGGAATACAGATATCCTAGGAAATAAACAAATAACACCGGAATAGTAATATTAATAGTGCCATGATAATAATGGAAGAAAAGGGAATATTCATTTGACCTTTCAGAATAATTTACTTGAATGATATTCAAACCTTTCCTACATTAACTTTTCCATAACAATTGAGTCTTTTTTGCCTTAGGTGTCCTCAGAAATGTCTGCATTTTCCAAGTCTTTTCAGCAATATTCTGTTCTGGCAACCATATTTTGAAAATGATGCTTTGCTAGCACAGTTACCAAGTCAGGGAACAGAAAGTATACCAAAGGGCTTGCCTAAGCAAAACTGCCCAAATGGTAAACACACTCAATCATTTTTTAAATAAAAGATTAAAATCTAGCATTGATATTCTATAAAAAGAAAAAGAAACAAAGTTTCTTGAATGATACATTTCTCCGAAATATTTATTCCACTTCAATTATCTATAGATTTAACCTGTGACTTTCAGGGCATACAGAGTTGTCTATATAGAAGAGAGCTGTAAGAGGTCTGTAATGTAGGAAGAAATGAGATGTTAATATCACTGTTGAGACTCATGGATACACAAAAGAAAATGCTCGCACATGGTGAGAAAAAAAAAGGGGAATATAACATAAATGTTATTTTAGCAATACAGGCATCTGCTTGAAAAGCATCCTAAAATTGCCTTAATGTGGAATGACTGGCATTTCTCTGTGGTCTTATAATTTAAGGCTTTCTTATATATTGCCTGTCTGCCTTGCAATTTCTTCATGAGCAAGGTTCCAAGGAGGCAAGGCTAGTTAAGGAAAATATTGCCTTAGGGAAGGGCCAGTATAGTGTAGCTAAACTCGAAGAGTGTTGATAGTCTGTCAGCACTCTCAGAATATTGGAGGAGGTGAAAGGAGGGCTTAAGTCATTGTCCTGTGCTACTTATCTTAACCACATCAGTAAAAATGGTTTATCTGCTCTTTAGGAGCTTGCAGGGCTACTTCTTGTAATGATTAATGGTGAGCAGCTGATTCCCATTCCCTTCCAACCACCCGTTAAGCATCTGAGGCATCTAGATGAGAGTAAGTTTCTGCAAAGGCATGGCTCGGTGAATAACTTCACAACTTCTGGTGCTTCAGGCTTAGAAATATTGTCTACAAGATTATGAGGTAATATTAAAAATTAAATACTGATATTTAAGAGTTTTTTGTTTTTATAAGGCCTATGGGTGTACAGCCAGCCTACTTTCTCTGATTATGCAAATTCAGAATTTTAAAAATTATATTCTGGCTGTATGTTGTTACTCATGTTTTACTTTTGAACAGGAGTGGTTGTAGCAATCTCTAGCTGGTTAATGAAAAGTCATTATTACATATGAATGTCAAGACTTCAGAAGCTTGCTGTCAACATCTGTACAGAGATAACTGATATTGAGAGAATAATATGGATATTATTTTCTCCTGTGATGTTGCTCTTAACATGAATTATTTGGGTATGTTTAATGCACTGGTTTGGATTTACATAAATTTTGAAAGGATTGGTTTGTGCTGGAAAAACGTCAGAGCAAAGTTAGTCTAGATGTATAAAATAAATGAAAATTCTTTTATGGCTGTACTTCTGCTTAATGATCTTAGTATTAATAGAGTGCTATAGCAAGTAATGCAACTTAAGTAACTAAATTAGAAAGAAAACTACTTTTTCCTGGCTGATTTCTTAAATATGCTTTCATCTCCTAGTTGCTTCAACTCAGGTAGCTTATATCTATATAGATCTTGGAGGGATGCTTTCCATTTTGGTGAAGAGGGTGCTTTGTTGCAATCAGAATAGGCAGTAGGAAATGGAAATGTAGCTAATCTGTCTCGTAGCAGATTTCTTCATGTAACATACGAGGTTGTCAAATCCCGGTCATCCTTTGGGCTAAGGCAGTTAATAGTTGAGTCTAGAGCTATTAAGGTGATGGGGGGTACACTGGAATTCGCAGTGCAGTGGTATAAATCCTGAGGGGAGGGCTGATATTTGCAGAGATGCCCAGAGGATATGTGAAAGAAAATGATGAATAAAGATATCAATATGTTGTTGTCCAGTCAAAGCCCCTTAGCTTTTGTGTTCATTGAAACTTCACATAAAAATCTCTTTCTGAAAGAGCTCATGTTAACATTGTCTGACTTCATCAAGTCGGAGCATCTCCATAATCCGCAGGCTAGTGAGTCTATGATGAGTAAGTATAATACCAGTGCTTTACTTCCCTTTTTGGTTGCTGTATAATCAATGGGTATTTATGAAGGTTTGTGAGAGTGCATTGATCACCTCTTAACAAGGTAGTTTTGCTACAGCAAAATTCTGAGACAAACACTGCAAGTCAGTTGGCTTTACTATTCACAGCATGGCTCTGATGAAACAAAAATAATGTAAACTTCAGCTGCACCCTTATATTTTAATAAAGAATTTTATTGTGGATGTTATTGACTGAGTTTTCAGTAGCCAGTTAAAATTGAGAGAAAATATTTTTAGCTTGAATGTGAGTGAATGCAGAGAAAAAATAGACGAGTACAAAAACTTGCAAGTGGGTGAGCTATCAGATGTTCCTGAGGTCCTCTCTTCTCAGTAACAAATATTTTATCAAGCATTATAATACCTCTTCGCCAAGTCTTGGCAAAAAGTTCTCACTTAATTTTTTGTTGGAATAAAGGTAGACTAAAGATTATATGCAGTGGCAATATTAACATTGTTTGTATGCCACAGTTAAAAGCAGACTTCAGTTTATGTTGGTATATTTATGCATGGAGTGGATTGGGAAAATAGTTTGTTGTCTTCTCCATTTATTTATTGAATAGTTATTGTAAGTACAGAAAAAACATATACTTTTATTGAAAATCAATGACTAAATTGCTGAATGTTGTTGACAAACCTTTCAAAATATCTATGGCTCCAAGGTTGTTGTCACATTATTTTAAAAAGAAACATTTTTTTAACAGAAAAAATTCCCTTATTAATATTTTGACATCTAGTAGGGTTTTGAACCACATCTCAAAATGAAATAAGTACTGTGTGATTAAAGTCCTCTGCTGTGGTATTCCTGCTGCAAGAAAAGATTAGGATATACAAATGAAATGTTGGAAAAGCATTGTTGAAAAAGGGATGCTGGAACTGTCTGTGTAATGTCAAATTCACAGACTGTGACATATTTCTTATGAATTATTAGGTAATCTTAGCTGTGGGAGAGGGTAATGGCATCTTTTGGATAGCTCTATGTTTTTGTCTTTGCTTTTAATCTAGCTTTGTTCTTCCAGAGCCTTTTAATGTCCTTATTTTCTTGCAGGTTGTGAGACAATCCTGAACTACAACAGTGTCGAGGGTGTGATTCACCTGGCCAAAAGTAGCTGTCCAAAATGATAGTTGTCTAGATTCCCTTTATAGTCAATAGGTGCATTAGGGACATGGTTTACCTCGTTCGGAAGTGGACATCTAAAATAGGCTGGATGAACTGATCCTTTAAAAAGTGCAGGTATTTCCAAGTTGAGCTGTAAAGAGATCCTGGTCTGATTAGCTTAACTCTAGATGTTTGCACAGGGGGTGTCTGATGCTGAGTGAAACGAATCTTAGCCCTGCTGGCAAGTGATAACTTCATTATCTTACTCTATGAATCTCTCTTCAAATTAAATTCAGCCTAATGTGAATGGTCAGAACAAGTTTTCTAGGGTGTATTGAAGGGCAGGGGTTTATTTCTGGCTTTTTGCTAGAATATGAATTTCACTCCCTCTATCTTTTGGCTGGTGGTTGCTACACCTGGAAAAGGTTAATCCATATAGTTTAAGGTTATATTGCCTTTAAGAGCTTATTTTTAAACTTCGTAAAGAAATGAGAAATATGGTGCTATATTTATTTAGCAATGCATTCTTGCTATCCAAAAAGGATGAGATACTCTTCTGTATCATTTTTTATGCTGTCCTGCACAGATCTAATCTCTCCGCACAATTCTAGTCTCCATGAAAAATCAGATCTCATATGAAGGAAGTGATTATTTAATTTGTGCTTTTCCTTCATTGTGCTGCCATCCCCTTTAAAATGCTAAAGATTTTTAATGGCATAAATTATTTGACATGGTATTGTATAAAAAGAATGGTAAAAATATCAAGTTGCAGTGGGATTTGGAGTTTTTCAAGAACTGATTATATACAATCAAAAAGTATGGTTGAACAGTCTTCATTAGAATCACTCAGCAGTCTCAACTTAGGCAACAGTCTGTGATTCTTAAATCTTTTTCATCAGTTTAGGACTGTTGGTTGTTTTTAGCTCTTTTCTTTTGGCATCCATCTGTCAGTAACATTCTCCTTCTGGCTAGCCACAGCAAAGCACCGTTATCATTTCATGATATGCTAGGACAGAGAGGAAAATTGAGTCTTTAGTACTTATTTTTAAGGTATCCTTCAAATCCTTGGTGCTTCTGATAGTCCTTACGTCATATGCCAAGGGCATGTGTCATATATATGTGCTATAATGCAAGGATTATGGAAGTGGAGGGGAGGAATTGGAAGTTTTTACATATATCATCATGATAATATAGATAGACATGAATTGTTCAGGAGGAAAGACAGGAAGTTTTGTATATCAAAGAGGAGTAATTTAAAAAAAAATTGAGGCAAGGAAATGAAACTATTGGGGAGAAATATGTATAATGATTAATTATATAAGGATATTTAGTACACACTGCTCTGATGAGCAGAATATAGCAAGAGATAGATCTAGAGACTTCCATCAGTCTCTTAGTATCTTATATTTCTAATGATCAAAACAACCATCAGCCAAGGAAGGGTGCTGACAATGCTGTTGTGCAATAATGTGGGTCATGAGCTACCCACCTATCTGCTGGAAAGGAATCCAGATAGCCCTATATCTGTTTAAAATGTTTTGCAGACACTTTTCTGGTTTTCAGGGGTGAAGAAAGAATTAAAGGGAGGCTCATGGATTGTGTTGTGATGATTGAAAGTGAACAGGTGAAAATGCAAAAGTGGAAGGTGGGGTGCATTATCAAAGTTTATGAAATATTGACATTGCTGGTACAGAAGAAGACAGAGAGATAAGAACAAATTAAAAATATTGACATTAAAGAAGGGATACTTAATATCCTTAGGTTACTGATACAGATACTGTGTCAGAGCAAGAGAAAATACGTTCAAGAGAATTGGCAGTTCCTGAGAGACTTTCTGGTAAAGCCACAGACACTAGCTATCCTTATGTGAAGGTCAGCTAAATCATGAACTCTTCAAGGACTTAAACTTCCAGAAGGGTTTGTATAGAAAGTTGAAAGTAGGTCAAATTGCTAAGAATGACTGTCGAAGAGCAGCGAAAGTATGTAGGGAGAATACAAGAAAGGCTAAGAAGAACCAATCAGTCAGGAACATAAAATATTAGAAGAAAACACTCTGCATGCCAATAACTGAGAAATCAGTTCTTTCACTGCTTACCAGGGAAGGAAAGATAGTAGCAGACACTGCCCAGAAGGCTGAAATCTACTTTTTGCCTGGGTTTTCACCAAAATGTGTTTTAAATCATATGATCAAAACTAAGGAATACTATTTAAGTGCAAGAATGACAGATCTGTAGATCAGGCTTGTACTGATGGAATGCAAGTCAACAGTGTCATATGGTTGTGATAAATGTAAAGCTCATACTGGGTTGTATGAACAGGCACCAGTATAAAAAGGAGATAAAGGATCTCTTTCACACTATTGATGATGATCTGCTTGGCTGCAGATATGGATATTTATTCAACCTGCAGAAATTAGTGGTTTCATTTTTCACCCCCCATCCATTCACATGCTGGGCAACATGATATATAGTAATGATCTTTGGAGAAGCTTTTTGCAGTGCTCTCTGACTTTAATTACAGGTTAGTAAAATCAGTCAGAAAGGAGCATGTTTAGGAGTGTATTTGGGATGCTGGTATTGGTAACTTAATGTCTCTAAAGTTGTTCTTCCTGTCACCTCCTCATGCAGCCTTTTCATTAGGTAATGAAAATAGTTTTATTTTTAGATTGAATTGTGCCTTTGAGGAAAGAATAAAAAACTTAACTTACAGGGAAAATTAGGAATTTTAGCTTAATCTTGAAAACAGAGAGCTCTGGAGCTCTTCAGATCTTGTAGTATCTTGGGACTCACCTGTCTCTGGCTGCTGTTTGCTGGATTTGTTACAAGGAGGCCTTTAGCAGGTGAATGCTGCCCATTTAGACAAGCAGGCGGGGTATCCTTTTGTTTTTGCCAATATGGGTTTTGCTGTGTAAAAGCTTCAGTTCCTTTCGAAACCAAAACCCAGACTCGGCCACAAAACCATCATGTTTCATGTTTGTTTGGTTCTTTAGAATATTTTCATTACCAAATTCCCCCAAAGATATTCTGTTATCAAAATGAAATTGCCTTTTATTGTCAACAGGTTAAATCCTGAGGGAGAAACACCAATTGAAAAGAACCTTGTTAAAACACTGTAATGGCTCTATACTGTAGTGTCTGCTGATTTTACCTACAGTAAGTCAAATGATGACTTTTATTGTTGCATCTAGCAAATGTTTTATGTAAAAAAATGCTGCCTTTATATTGCTTTTTTAATTTAATCTGGTTTTACTTCTTAACCCTTTAGAGCTCTTGCCCCAGGAAGCATATCTCACTCTCAATTCTTTGACTGGCAGAGTGGTAAATGCAAGTGCTTTTCCATTGGAGCAAGAACAAATTACACTTGTATATATTTATTGTCCATCTTTTTCCATTAGCATAGCTGAACTACAGACAAATAGTGAATAAAAGATGTTTTCTGTAAGAATAATAGTGAAGAATTTAGAATTAAAATAGCATTCCTAGCAACTGTCTTTTCCAGAAAACTATTTTGAGAATGAGTTCCCAAGTGATAATTAGATATTGAAATGCACCCAGTTTCACATTTCAGTGCTCCTTTTCAATTAGAATGGCATTAGAGTGAAAGTGTGGCTATATAATTGTATGAAGAATAGATCCAATTTTCTCAATGTCACTGCAATATCACCTTTCAGTAGTAACGGCACTGAATGATTACGCATATCATTTAGTAACAGTATTTTACCCGTTTCATGGAGAGATTTTTTTTTTTTAAGTGGGCATATGATCAGATTGCAAATGAGCATATAGAGAGGAGGCCATGGTACATACAAGTACGTCAGTGTTAATGTTACTGCATCCTGAACTGCTGGGAGTAACATGATATTGTGTGTGCTAACATGCAGCATTTGCAGGCAGAGTCCATATTAACTGGCTTTTTAATGGTCAAAAGGGCAACTGCAAAAACCCCTTAACCCACAAGATGAGGAAAATATCCTTACAATTTCTTTTTGGTCTTCTACTGTTTTTAAGTACAAAATGAACTCTGAGATAGGTTTAGGATTAAATACTCCTGTTAGCTTTGCTGGTTAGCAGGCATTTTGTATGCATCCTTCTTGGTCTCTATCGTTCCATCCTGCTGAGGAGCAAAGCAGGCTGCAAAATGGATAATCCCTGTGAGAAGGTAATGCTATAGAACTCAAATCAATCATGCCAAATGCTGCTAGAAATATTTCTTATAGGTTATGACTGGAAATTTATGCAGTAATTTGCATTTAAATGGTGACTGCTAGAAGTAGAATGTATAGAAATAAGTATATCATGTTTAGGCTTTAAGGTATGTCCCTTAGGACTCTATGAAATAATTGGGGCTCTTCAGTTTAACACCATAAATATTAGTACAGCAGTGCTTTTCCCAGTTGAAACTACATCATCAGGTTAATCAGAGGCACCTGAGTGGGTTAAATTTGATTCAGTATGTTTGTTTGGGGATATTTCCAAGATTTGGAGGGCCAGGGATCTTCTGCTTTAACAGCTGATGCAAAAGTATATTGAGATTTAACTTTGTGCCTAAGTTTCTAGGTAAGAGTTTTTCACATTTCTGTGGTATTTATTTCTCTCTCTGGTCTCATATACTTCTCATGTCTTCCTTTTAAATGCATAGGTTTACTTGAGGCAGAAACAGTCTCTAATTACATGTGTGCTAGTTCCTGGAATTGCCATGACCAATCTGACTATGTTCTATCTCAATGTTAATTCTTATTCTTATATTGGATCTCAAATGCCACTAAAATCAGTCAGGTCTGAAAGTTGCCCTGGCTGTACCCCAAATTTCTAAAATAATACTTTCACTAGTCCTGCTTATGCTTTATTAATTTGAAACTTCCCTGAGGTCATATTTTATGTTATCAGTGCAAAACAAATGGATCATTTCTGGTGATATTTTTATATCCTAAACAAAATGTTAAATTAAAAAAGAAAAGGGCATCTTACAGTTTTAAGCAAGGACTTCAAAAATTGGCTATTGCACATGTCTAGTAGATTGTTTTGAATGGCCTAAGCATACCCAGTGGTTCTTTGGTAAAGAGTAAAATATGCCTGTAAATGTTATCTCATAATTTACTGTAATTATGAATGCAGTAAACTAAGAGGATTCTGAAGGATGTTTTCAGAAAATAGTAGTCCTTACTTTTTGAGAAGCTAAAATAATTAAAAGAAGGTGATGATGTATCACAAACCACAAAATTAAGGTGGGGGGGAAGAATGCAGAATCACAGAATCGTTAAGGTTTGAAAAGACCTTTAAGATCATCAAGTCCAACCATCAACCCAACACCACCATGCCCACTAAACCATGTCCTGAAGTGCCACGTCTACACGTTTTTTGAACACTTCCAGTGATGGTGACTCCACCACCTCCCTGGGCAGCCTGTTCCAATGCCTGACCACTTTCTCAGTAAAGAAATTGTGATCATGACAAAGAAAAATGTAATGTAAACTTGGAAATACCAGCAGGGTTCTGACAGCATTAACATTTTGTTTGCTTATCATACTGAGAAATAAAACATTTCATACAAACCACAGTGTACTCAAATACTGCTATAAATTCCAGAAGAAAATATTCTGATGCATGGAAATCTTCCACCTTAGTGTCAGACAGAAACCTGGCATATGATTGTGCTAAATTCATATTAAATACCACAGAGTTACATACTTCAATTTTTATTCTTGTAGTCTCTGAAAAATACTAATGAGACCTTCTTAGAGATTCTTTTTGTTTGTGGAAATAAATTTACAGTTTGTTCCAAGCAGGGCAAGCCTGGTACTTCCAGCAACATTTGCTTATTTGAAGTCCTTGTTTCTGACACAGCACTTCCAAAGTGTGTCATTGTATTGCTGCCACAAGTCATTCTTGTACTTATCATTCTAGACATCCTTGAACTTAGCAACAAAAAGGACGGATGGCCAGTGAAGGGGGCTGACTGACCTGAACAGATTGAAACCTCTTAAAATTATCTGTGTTGATTTGTTTTTTTAGTTTTATGGTCATATTTTTTGTAATTTGTAATGGAAATGAGGAATGCAAACCAACTACAATGTACGGATGTAACATGGACCACCAGAGTAATGGAGTTTATAGGACATAAATTGTCCTTCATGTAACAAGGGATTTTCACAGAGAAAACATAGATGTGGGCGTGTTATCGTGCTTTGCACGCTGCTTTTGTTGTTGCCCGAGTTAATACGGGATTGAAAATTCTATTCATCAGTGCTTCCCCCTCAGTACAGCCTGTCCAGTGTGCTTTACCTTAATGTATTCTAAACATCTGCATTCAAGTAATTTATTCATAGGTTGAAACCTCTAATCCCGGTTTGAGGCACAGAAATGTTTACTTGGTCACTTATACTCTGTTAATCTGGGACAGTGGCAGGCGGGTCACACAACATTGTCCTTTTTCATACAACTTTTTAAACAATGGATTGTTAGTCATTTTATCAAAGAGCTAGAGGTAGCAGTCTGTGTAGATGTATCGAGAATCAGCTAATGGACAGAAAGTACCTGCTCCGACACATTAATTCCCTTCCCTGTCAGCCTGCATCATTGTAGAGTGTGCATGATGGGAAGCAAGGTCCCATCGCACTATGGCACCTGCTGCTTTTCCATCTGCCGAGTGCAATAGCTTCTTTGATTGCCCATTTTTCAGCCTAATGACTTTATTCCTTTTCTCTTTGTAAAGTTTTTACATGTTTTATTGTTATTTCAATAGTCATGGTTTGTAGGGGTTTTTTTAATTTCCTCCTCTCCAGTGGGCACTTAGAGTGTTGATAAAAGAATAACTAACAAAATAATATTCCAAACCTGTGCCCAAATTCTGCGTGCCCCAAATGTTGTGTTTCATAATTTATTCTGATAAAGTTGTCATGGTGATAATGTCTCTTGAGAATAAAAGTGCCATGTGCCTGGCTGATTACAGGAAACAGCTCAGATGGTACATAAACTGGTAAATATTGAACCCATGGGCAATGATGTTAGCCGTATTTTGTCCATTTATTTATTTATTTACTGTCACTCTAGTCAGCTTGATTATGGAAAGAGGGTGACAATTCATATTTTACTTTCTATTTGCTTAGATTTATGAGGATGGGAGACAGGCTTTTGTTTTTGGTTTTGTTTTTTTTTTTTTAATCCAGTGAAATAAATGTTGGCAGAGTTCCCTGATATAGCCTTGGAATTCTGTTTAAAGCTGTTGATTTGGCTGGATTAGTCAAAGCAGCAGATCATTATTATATATCGAACATCTGTCAAAAATAGAACTTGCAATTAACAGATGTATCGTCTGTAAGTCATGGCTTCAGATTTTGTGCGAGAGAAGTACCTTTAGGTTTCCTGATAAATGATGATTTTGTTTGTTTCAAATATGGAGATAAAAGCCACACTTGTAAATATAATTCTCTTCCATGAAGGAGAAAACAGTATAATGTGCTTTTCATTCCAAACACTGATCATGTTAAAATCAAAGCATACTAGTGTACTCCTTGGAGTTCCTCTAGAAAAAAAAAATCTTTCGGTGGAGAAGTTTGAAATTACACACTCCAACAGAAATTACACACTCCAACAGGGACATTTTAGATTCTGATATGCCTTTTTTTGTGCATTTGTTGCGCAGTGTAGTCTTTAGTCTGTATTTAAGAAACGCCAGGCAATAGTATACAATTCGTATACAAATATGCACTATTAGTTACTGGCAATATTTTAGTTCTTCCTTTATGTCTTTTTGCATAATACTTTTGTTTATTTCTGTTAAAAGATTTAGAAAAGAATCAACTACGTTTAAGTGTACTGATTTTGGGAGTGGGGGTCTATCGTACCTGACTTCCAGGTTTCAAAAGTATTTCTCACTTCTAACTCTACGTATAGAATTTTTCACACAGTCCTAAAGAACTTAGTGAATGAGATTTCCATAATGCCCTTTAAACACCTTGGGAAAAGCCTCTCCTTATGGGTAGAAATTTAAGGCCTGGCACATATATTTGAATGATGTATTTAAATGTACTGATCAGCACAGTTTTGAACAAGATCCATAACTTATCCAAACCAAGGTCAGATTGTACAGGCACACGGAACTGGTTGGAGATTCCCCTGAGCAGATGGGAAGCGGTGTTAGCGTAGCATTTTAACCAGCGTAGCGTGCATAAGCCAAGAAGGGAACTGCTGGCCAGATCCAGAGGAGCTGATGGACTTGCAGGTGGTGACAAGCAGCTTCGGAGAAGGCTTTTCAATAGTAATACGCTGTTGGCATTGGCAGGAACGTATGGTCCCTAGTTGTGCAGGGAAGATGGGTCAGTCAAGGACACATCTGATGGTAGACCCAGACCCAGGCCTACATCTGCTCTTTGTACGTGTTGAGCAAAACAGAGCAGACCAACCATTTTTCCAGGTAAGGCCTGTCTAACAGGGCAGCAGCAGGGATGCCAAAGACATGGCACTGAAGTCTTTCAAGGTCATGTTGATATGAGTATCAATGCATATATGAGTATATGCAGTATCGTGTGATGGACATCCATGAGAGGCAGCAGCTCCCAGTTTCTAGTATGCTCTAAATTCCTAGGAAGGGTCTAGACCTTTCTGTTCTGGTAAGCAATAACTTATTTCTCAATGGAAGATTAATACCAGAGGCCGTGACCCAAGCAGCAGCTTGTTTAGCATGGCTTCTTTCACCAAGTGCATGCTTACAAAAGAGAGGGGTCTGGAATGCACAAAGCAAATTCCTACGAAGGGTCTAGACCTTTCTGCAACTTCTGTTAATAAGGACCCACTGTTCTGGTAAGCAATAACTTATTTCTCAATGGAAGATTAATACCAGAGGCCGTGACCCAAGCAGCAGCTTGTTTAGCATGGCTTCTTGCACAAGGTGCATGCTGACAAAAGAGAGGGGTCTGGAATGCACAAAGCTAGCTGATCACCATATTATTTGGGGGCCTGTGCATCTCTCTGCACAGTTTTGGTTATGTGGGCTGGATGTCCTGGGCTCTGTCCCCTCCCATGCTGCTTCCCTGTTGGCTGAGTGACAGAGATGTCACAGCAACCACAGTACCAAGTGATTGGCACTCAGCAGTGCCTGCAGGATCACAGAACTGATGCGGAGCAGGAGGTGTCTACCCTTGAACTGAAACACCCTTACTGTGCTCAGGGCTTGGAGCAACACAGAGCTTTAGGAGATGTATTTGCTTCCACACCACAGGTGGTATCAAGTGTATACATGCTCGTCATTCAGCATGTATCCTTGTGTACTTCTTCACTCATCTGTTGCATGCTTTGCTAGGGATTCAGAGGCAAGCCGGTTCCTTATCACTGTTATCACGGGCAATTCTGAAATGCAGTTCTAGGGATGGCTGTTGCTATACAGCACAGATGTATCACACAAGTAGCAGAGTGTGCCTTATGTATGACTATTTAGTTCAGTTGCAAATTCTTTGGAACGTTGTGGCAGGATTTTGTTGCAGAATTATGTGGGAAGAAAATGAAGCAGAGAGGAGGAGCAAGGAACTGAACTTGGGAAATAGCAGGCGTCTGTAATAAATGTAAGATGTGACTTCATAACAGGAACATGAGGCTTGACCTTAAAAACTTCAAAGGATTGCTTTTTTTTCTCTCTGCTACCCATCTTTTCCTTTGTTTTGAACATGGGTCTGAATAGGTTCACTTGTTGACCCCTGGCTCTGGAGTAGGTACTTGGAACAGGCAATCCTCATCTGCCCTTCACTGTGCAGAGCGGGATTTTATAGACCTCTTACATCCTTCAGTGTTGTCTCTTCCCCATGCTGAAGAGGCACAGCCTGCTTTCAGTCATTCCTTGCTGATTCAGAAGACACATCTGATTGTACGTCTCAATTGCAAATTTGTAACCCCTAATGTGAAGAAGAGAAATGCAGCTTGGCACACCAGCATGGAAGCATGTGTGTATCGTTGCTGCAAGCTCCATCTCGGTCGTGGATGCAGAGCTGCAGGCAGCCTGCAGCGCTGACACTCAGGCCCCTTGGGATTTTCCACCAGAGAGGAGGAGCAAGGAACTGAACTTGGGAAATAGCAGGCGTCTGTAATAAATGTAAGATGTGACTTCATAACAGGAACATGAGGCTTGACCTTAAAAACTTCAAAGGATTGCTTTTTTTTCTCTCTGCTACCCATCTTTTCCTTTGTTTTGAACATGGGTCTGAATAGGTTCACTTGTTGACCCCTGGCTCTGGAATAGGTACTTGGAACAGGCAATCCTCATCTGCCCTTCACTGTGCAGAGCGGGATTTTATAGACCTCTTACATCCTTCAGTGTTGTCTCTTCCCCATGCTGAAGAGGCACAGCCTGCTTTCAGTCATTCCTTGCTGATTCAGAAGACACATCTGATTGTACGTCTCAATTGCAAATTTGTAACCCCTAATGTGAAGAAGAGAAATGCAGCTTGGCACACAAGCATGTGTGTATCGTTGCTGCAAGCTCCATCTCGGTCGTGGATGCAGAGCTGCAGGCAGCCTGCAGCGCTGACACTCAGGCCTCTTGGTATTTCCCAGACTTCTTACTAGAGGCACGGGAGGCTGGGTGGCTCAGCTTGCAAGGGTCTTAATTCCTCTTGCTAACAATCACCATCATTCTGCCAGGAGTATAAATGAAAGACATGCAGTTGTTTAGGGTCCTGGTTGCAACTTTGTATGTGATTTGTTTAAATGAATACCTTTCCCTTTTTTAAACCAAAATATTGCCTTCTAATGGATATTTCACTTCTCTCTTTATGACAGAACTATAAATTTCTCCCTAGAAGTTTGGAATTTCTATCTTGAAGATACACCACCTTTCAACAAGTCCTTTTTCCATGTTGGTCAAATCAGTAATCCTTCCATGACCTGTAAGGTTTTTCACACATTTGGAATTTAACCAAATCCCCTCGTCATTTAACATGTAAGGAAAGTCATAGCTTCTGCCCTCCCAAGATGTCAGTCACAAACTCCCATTGGACTAGCGTTTTTTAGTAGGGCCAGGATTTCACCTATGTCTGTGCAAGAACAAATTGTTTCACAACCCTGAGCTGAAACAAACCCTGTTTCACAACACCAGAGGGGAAAATTAGCTGCTTCTGCAAGCCATCAAACTGTTAATCAAAAAAAACCCAGAATCTTATTATAAAGTCAGTGTGAAAGTATTCACTCCCTGACACTTCTCTGTTTCTTGTGAGAACTTGCAGTATATTTAGCTCTTTGACAAGGTTATACATTACACCTAAAAAGAAAGGGGAAGGAAACACTCCACACTGCAGATAGAGCCTAGAATTATCTTTAATGGGTGAAAGACAGCTGTGACCCCAGCACAGTGGTGTGATGGAGAGCTGCCGGTGTGACAACTCCTTTCTGCTCTCTCAGATACAGTGAGACAGATGGAAGCAGAGTGGCATTCTCCTACTTCCCATTATGCAGGAATCAGAGGGAGAGTCAAACTTGGTAAAAGCTGAATGAGACTCTTTCAATGTACTCTCAAGTAACCTGAAGCATTTGAAAAACTTGAGTTTCTATGTTATCTGAACACCACTGACAGGAAAATGAGAAAAAGGGGAAAAGCTGTTACATTTCTTCCTACAAATGATTCAAAATGCTGGAGTTCACGTATTTTTATTTTTTTGTGCTCAGCTGAAAGTTTGAGAATAGCTCTGTTCACATTTATTCCAGGGAGAAACTGGTGGAGGGGAAGTCACTGAAGATCCAGGAGCTGAATGAAGTAAAATTACACCAAGCCCATCCTCTCTCAGCTCTTAATCCAGTGTCCCCCAAATGAGACCCCTTCCCAGCTCTTCCAGCCTTTAAATACATTCTGTTAAGAGTCCTAACCAGTAACTGTGATCAGTAAAACTGAGCTGCCAAACAGGCTAGTCAAGCACATATCCCACCTGCCAACACAAACCATTTGGATTTCTAAAGACCTGTGGCAGTGTTAAGATAATTATAAGAATAATTATGAGAGCTCAGGTAATGTCCTAATTACAAAGCCAAGAAATCAGTTTAGAACAATTTATTATTTAAAGATCTGTAGATATTAAAAGCAGTGGACAGAAAGTTTTGGGGATTTAAAACTATTTTAAAGCAAAAATCAAAGTAAATGGCCCTGAGCTTATATAAAACTGTGCATCAAACTGATGTGCATGTGATAATATACACATAACATAGGGCGAGTGGCACCTCTCCTGTGGGTTGGTTTATGAGCTGAGGTTCTAGCCCTCTGTAGTTTAAACCCTTTGGTCTTGAAGCACTTATTTGGTAGTTGAATCAATTCGGTTGCTGTTGCAGACTTGCACACATTGTTCCCAGCAAGTTTCTAGCAGGTTTTGAATCCCAGACCAGATGTCCCTTCCCTCTAATAGGACATTTTGATTTTCAGTGGTCATAGCAACAAAATGCCCTCCTTGGCCTTCTTGAAGAAAACCTCGATAGGAAAAGCATTTTAATTAAGGAAATATACTAATTAGCTACCACCTGAAGTGATGATAAGAGTTTCACTTCATTAGCAAGGCTGGGTGTGTTTGGAGAAACTCACCTGGCAACAAGGGGACTCATTTTTCAGACTATTTTCAATATTTCTCTTCCTGCAGGGAGAAGCAATCTTAATTAAAACCTGTGAAAAGCAGGGCATTTTTAGCTGGTAGTTTACAGAATTTTGAATAAGTCAAAAGAGGAAAAGACACCTTTTGGCAAATGGTGCATATAGATGTCTGCCAGCAAGCTTGCACTTAGCAACAGGAGCTGTTTATAAACCTGAGAGAGGCTGCTGTACTGCTGGAACTGCAGTGTTCTTCTGAGATGAAGGCTGGGGTCAGCGGTGTTCATGAGCATGTGTCCCCTGACCCAAACAGGGCCTTTAAATGTTTCCATCCCATACAATTTATAATACGCATTATTTGTGTGCCTGTCAGGAATAATCTGTGCTGCTGCAAACCAGAATTTCATGGTCCCATAATGCAGTCTGTGCACTCATCTCAGGGCTGTTCTGCCTAATTCAAATATCTTTCTGCCTTTGCCCCCAGTTCTTTTTTTTTCCAGCCATTTTCAGAGATTCTTAAAAGATGGAGAAAAAAAAGAAAAGTTTGTTTTCAGTATTTAATGCTGATTCGTGGCCTTTGCTCTTTCGGTCTCTTGCACTGACACATACAAACCCAGCCTCAGGCATTGCTCAAACACACACTGTTCAGCCACCATGCCTACAATGAGATTACAATGCTGAGTGATCTCATTCCGGGCAATTCTTTCATGTCAATAGCTCCATTTAGTGCTGGCCCCTAGATCAACTTGAATTTTTTCACTTGTGTGGGTTTCAATGATTTGTGTTTGTGAGATTTCTCTTCCTCCCTCTTTTTGTCAATTAGAAAGACCTGGTCGTCCTTCCTGGCCAAATAAGCCCATTCAGGTGCGTGATGGAGGATTTATGGTCCAAAGTTACCATGTTTTGACAAGCCTAACTGTTGAATTAGAAGGACTGGCAGCCCTTTCAGGAGGCTTGTTAAGAAGCCTGATTGAAAATTTGTGCTATATTGTTAATGCTGGATTAAGGGAGGGTCTTTAAATACTGACTTAGATTTGCAGATAATGAGGGAGGTACAGGCAAGTGCTGCTGGTCAGGTAGATGCTAAAGATTAAAGATGGGCACTTGATGGAAGACTGCTGAACTGACAAGACTGGAACTTGCCAGAGGGCTCAGGAGTGCCCAAGTCAAGTGGCCTTGATTTGAATCCATTGAAGGTTTGGTGAGCCTCAAGATTTGACTGTGAGAGAAATAGAATTCCCCTGTGTTCTACTGTACTTAAACCACCTGCAAATTCTTTGATTTGATTGTTTTCTAATAGGACATAGTGATATTGTCATTGATGTTCATCTAACACAACCCTTTTCTTTTCCTCTTTTCATCCATATTGCTTTAAAATTAATTAAAAAAGAGTTGGCAGCGGTTTAGAAGTCTGGAAAAAATATAAATAGGAACATCCTTATTATGTGGGTGACAACTGAGATTATTTTGGCCGTGCTATTTATAGTAAATCTCTTCTCCTTAAAATTGTTTAATTAATTCAAACACTGCAAACTGCTGGCCTGATACATTCTCTCCATTTAAAGAAGGGAAAATGGGATTTTTAAACTTTTTTTTTTTTAAACATCAGTCAAATGAAACCAGATGCACAGACACTGAAGAAAAAATAGTGCTGACATTTCTATATGCTTTCTGGATTCTGTCTTCAACAAATATCAGCTAGAGCCAAGCAGTGAGGCATTTTGATCCCTAGCCAGCCAACCTTCAATAATTTAAGATCAAACCCTGTATACGTTGTCTGACAGTAGTAGCATACAGCAACATACACCAAGGCCTAATCTTTCCTTCTTCGTGGTTCCTATTTGAGGGCACTTACAGGTTATTTATTGTAAAGGCAAAATCTGACCAGGTTGTAGAGTTGTTCTCTCTTCCAGAAATGTGTTGATGCTTAAACTTCACTACTGATCTGTATTTGAGAGTGATTTAAAAATATGATGCTATACATTCATCTCCATTTGTAGCACAGAAATTGTAAAGAGTACTCTTGAAGGATCCAATATTTAATATTAACATCCAAGTTGATGTCTTTCTGTCTTTTCTCTTTCTCTTAAAGGTCTTTCAAAGCAGACAGTAAGCAAGTAGGCTTTTCCCATTCTCCTCCATTTCTGAAAGATGATTCCATGCACGCATACTTTTTCTTGTTTAGAGAAATAGGGCTACCTGCTGCAGCCTGTCTCCCTCTCAACTGGGCATCAGGTCTGTAGTTTAGATGTGAGCCTAGAGAGTTGATTGTTTCCTGGTATGATGTGTCAAACATCATAGCAATGAAAATGCACGCATTTTACAGTGCACATAGTTGCAAGGCAGCCATGCCTATTAAGTGTCCAATCAGTCTTATTCTAAGACACTCCATCAGCGCAAGCACTTCAGATGTCTGTCCTTGCAAGGTCAGGGTTATATTCACTATGATATCCTGGGAACATAACTTACCAAAGCATTCACAATAACTAAAATACCATGAAATTATACATGTTGGTTATTCTTTGAAGAGCAGTCTGTACTTGGCTAAGTAGGCAAGTGCTGCTTTCCTTCCTTCAGAGGAAGCTGTTTTGTACATCCCCATTGCTTAACAAGAATAAATAACAAGTTTGCAAAATTGCCTAAGTATTATTGGCAGGACTGGTTAGATAATACATTGTGCCCTTAAATCAGGTGTTTTCACTTAATGGGTAATTGAAATTTTTACAAGCATAAAATACAAAGCCAGTTTGAAAAAAGCAAGTCACTGAACACGCTTAGTCTCCACATGAGTATTTTTGTTTCACTGAAAATAATACAGCTTTGCTGGAGGCTCATGTTGGAAGTTAGGAGGATATTAGCATAAATTGTTTGAAAAAATCTGCCTGCTCTTAACTTTATTTCTTCTCTCTGTTCTCGCCATTTCCATATCTAAACACAAACCCATGTGAGCACAATTTTTCACTGTTTTAAGTGAAGCAAGTTTTATGAGGAAGGTTAATTTCTTTTATTTGCCTAACTGATATAGCTAGGGGAAAAGCAGCATTTTTGGCATACAGTTCCTCAGATCATTGGAGGTAGTCTTGGGTTCCTGAAATCTTGTCTGTTTTTTTCTAAATATGTTGGTCTAATAAAAAGATATTAAATCTCCCTACATACCCTCTTTGTTTAGATCTTTAGACCATAACAACATTATTATTTTAATACATCATAATTGTATATGAATAATGTATTCTAGACAAATTATCCTTAGTTTTCGTGTAGAACATATTGTCTGGAAGCCAGAGTAAGTGCAAACTAATCTAATTTATTCGCTTTCAGTAGAAAAGCAATGCTATGTGCTGCCTAGATTCTTACCCAACTCGTTTCTCTAGCTAATGACCAGCCTATTTTCCCTGTGGGAGTGTTCAGAATTTAAACAAAATCTAAGTACCATTCAGAAAAATCCTAGCTGGGGTGCCTTATGATTCTCCAGTTGGCCAAAACTGTAAGATTTTATCTTGTATCTCCTAAGATTTTATGCCATATTTTATTGTGTCACAAACCAAAACCCTGTCCACAATCAGCACAGGTAGGTTAATGCTGAAGGTGGCATTGTTTCCAAATGTATTTTTGTTCAGAATATTCTTAAAATTTCAACTAATCATGGTAATCAACAGTCAAAAACAACGTGCAGCAAGATGCCAAAAGCTTTCCAGTGCTTCTCAAATAAAGGGTGGCCAGAGGCAAACCTTGCTCATCTCCATTGGCACAGTTGTGGCTTAGGGGGTTTTGTCTCTCTCTGAGAACCATGACTTGGTGTAAATGAGAAGCTACTCTGTGTTTCCACCTCTGAGAGGAATTTCAAAGATGGGAATTAGTAAGTAACCTAGTTAAAAACACTGGTATTACTAAGCTTATAACTGGACTATCATTATAAAGTAATTATATTTTTTAAAATGAAGTGCTTATACATCTTTAAAGTAAGCTTTTCTTGTTGCACATACATGCTGGAAGTATGTTCATGGTACAAGCAAAGTGGAATTAATTTTGTAGGAAGCCAAGAACTATTTCACCTGAAACTGGTTACTGCAGGAGTCATAATTTTGAGTTGAAGCGGTGAAGGGAACAAGAGAGGAGAGGGCGACTGCTGCTGAGAAGAAGAGTTCCATGTCTCAGATCCAAACTGCCAGAGACAGAAGTGGCCATTCAACCGTGTGTCAGGGTTATCAGTTAAATGGCTAAAGTCTCCCTTTGTCTTAACTGAATGTGCCAGCCATGCACATCTCCTCCAGCAGTACTGCTGTGGTGGTTTACTCGGGTAAGACAAGGTTGCTAAAGGTTTGTAGGGAGAAGGTGTATCATTTATTGAACCAGACTGCCTTGACATCTGCTCCCTTGTACTTTACATCACCTCCCTTCATGTACAGCATCCTTGTGTGAAAATTAAAAAATGGCACGGAGTGTGATGGCGCAATAGAAAATAAAGTCATTTTTGCCATAATAACTTACATTTGACAACATCACCTCCCATCACTGTCCTTCCCTGCTTTCAGAAGATTTATCATTATCCCCCTGCTCCCCCCCCCCCCCCCAAAAAAAAGTAGTTGGAAAGTAGAATTCCCCTTCTAAACAGGAGAGTGAAGGAAAAATTGTGTAGTGCAAAAACTGATATTTTGTTTCACGATAAATTGAAATTATATTTTCATTCAGTCTTATCAAAATGTTTCAGCAAAGTCAAAACAATATTATCTGATACAACTTTTAAAACTGCATTCAGTCATAAGATGTAATAATAATGCTTCAGTACTGTGGTAGTAATCATAATACACAAAATATTTTAATTGTTATTTAAATATCAAAAGACTGAACTCTTAACAAAATGTTTCAGTGATTTGCCAATAGGATTCATGACAAACCCTTGCACAGTTCCAAAATTTTTTAACTTACTCTCTCGTGGAAAATCTTTCTGTCTAGAATTTTGACTGCCTCTATCTGCAATGTAATGGATTTCTGGCTCTTGAGTATTTTTGCAGAATGTGCTAGTGAAGTGCTTTGAGAGATATTTGTTTTGTAGGTTTTTTTTACATCTGGTGGGATTTGGGTAGATCCAGTTTGAAGTCTGGAGAATATTGAAATTACATGGGCTGATTTTCAAATCCTTTTGTGTTCAGTAGATTATGCTGCTTAGATACTAGTTTTATTTAGTTTGGGTTTGATTTTAACTCATTCTGGTTTTAGATTAAATCTCTATATTTAAGATGTCTGCTGCATGCTCAGTGGTTAGGATGTATGTGAGCTTCCAGGAACATTAAACCCTAATACAGCAAAATGTGTAGTGATTTTTATAATTTTAAGTATATGAGGAGTTCAGTCAAATCCCAAGTGTTGTTCATGCAGTCTAAGACATGAGGGCATTTAGAATTAAAAACAAGACCTTTAAGGAATACAGAAAATGCACTGATAATGTCGGAATTTGAAACAAGGCAGATATTTAACCCTAATTTTACCCCATTTCGGCCTACAATTTTTCCTCCCTGCAGAGATTTGCTAAGGTTTATTGAAGGTTGCTACTAGAGGCTGTTAGTTTTATCATCTCTGTTGTTTGTATAAAACCAATGATTTGTATCCTGATGTCACCAAGCTGACCATTGCTCTTGTCACAGAAATGCTCTAATCATGATGTCTGACTAAGTGTGGTTTTAGTAAAGAGATTTGCTAGTTCTTTGTCTAACAACACTTAGATTATTGGCTGTTGTAAAATCGCTGTGGTGGGACCTAAACCTCAGTGAAGAATGCCAAGTGGGTTGTTTTGTCTGTCTTTTTATCTAATGTGACAATCACTAACTACCTTTACATGACAATAAGAGTAGCTACCCAAGTGCTATGCAATTACATTTTAAAAGATTCTACTTTTTATGGTGACTGCTGAAATAAAACTCTGAAGCGGATGCGTAAATATGCTTTGCTCTCTTTGCCAAAGTCTTTCTGTGATGGCAAGGTTAAGGGAGTGTGAGCAACTTCTTGGTGCTCGGCGAGAAGAGACTTGGTGTGTTGCGGGTGGGCCCAGTGTGCATTACCTTCCTTCTATTGCCTCAAGCTTGCCATGGTAATTTTTCTTTTTCCTTATACCTAAACCTAAAAGAAATAACATGGTCGTTTTGATGGCAGAGAAAGTGTCATTTAAACAAACATGATCACGACAGATATTGTATCAAAATTCAGTATGCCAGGGGATTACAAAACAGCTAGCTGCTAAATGTGTGTGAACTTCAGGACTTTATGCATCTTTTCAGAGCTTAGATATAAACCAGGATGCTTTTTATACAAAAAGATTCAACTGGTTGGACTGATTACTTTGCTGTAAGTAGGATGCTGTAATTGAGACTTAGGTTTAAATGGACAATGCCTCCTTAAATTCTATAGGAGAGTATTTACACATTTGTAAGAACTGACTGTGCTGTATAACCTGGCTGTATTAATTTGGTGAATCAGCTAGATGGTGATTCAGTTCAGGATCAGTGTTAATCCACTGATTTTTATTCTTTCCATTTCAGTTTTGACCTTTGCTTGTATCATCTAATTTCAGTTTAGTAAAAGTTTACAGTAGAGAACTGTAGCAATATATTAAATCTTAAGTTTTCTCCTTTTTAATCTCTTAAAAAAGCCTGGGAAAAATTGACAGAACCAGTTATTCTTCCAACATAACAGCTTGAATGAAAACTTCAAGTATCTAAACAAATGAGGCAAGGAATCTGAGTGCCACTTGGACTTTTTCAAAGGATATATAATTTGGTATAACTAGGTTATCAGATCAGAGACTTGCTGTCCAAATCAAATGTGGTAGAAAATGCCTTCCATGACCCCAGAGCTAAATCAGAAATGTTTAGGTTGTTAGGAATTTATGAGGGTTTTGGAGGGATGTAAATCGGGTTTACAAAACTTATTTCCAACTGTAATTACTTCATAAAAACAAATGATACAGTACCGCACCTAGGCAGCAATGCCAAACTAACAGGGCAGAATAAAGCATGCAAGAGAGAATGACACATAAGAGATAAATAGTCATAATTTGTTTGCAGGCTTTGTTTCATGATTCTGTAACATATTTGTTGGGGAAAAAGAAGAGGGATTTCAAAGCAACTCTTCTGGGCACTCCTCCAGAATTAAGTGCAGCTGTTTATGCCTTAAAGTCAATTATTTTTCATGTTTGTTCTCTAATCATTCATTATTTGTAGATGCCACAGAAAATCCATGAAGAGCTGACAGAACAAACATTATTCCCTGTAGATTTTTTTAAAATATTCATCGTACACTTAAAGTTTGTATAAGGTAGTTCTGTGAACTCAGCAGTACTGAAGGTGGAGAGGGCAGCAGTGTGTGCGTTTAAGCCTTTTGGCACTATTAAAAATCAAAGCCTTATTTATTTTTAAAATCACTTGGTTTATGTTTTCCCTTTCCTTCTGGCACATGTTACTGTTGGGATAAATCTATTAAAATATGAGCTGACTCAGTGTGAATCTATTGCGTTGTGATCCTTTTCAAATTAATATTTCAAACAAGCATTTATCTCTGTCGCTGTAATGGTACAAATACCTTTGTCCATCAGATGCTGGCTTGCCTGCTGCTGGATCCTCATCTTGAGAATTTCAGTAGAGGCTTAATTATTGATAGAGGGCAGACATGATTCTTAGCTACAATGAAAGAGAGTTTCAATGAAGAATGCTCACAGCAATCATAATGGTTTTCAATTTAGTATTTTGAGCTTTGGGTAGCCTGAGTAAAAGCCCAAGTCATCCACATTTTTACAAACATTAATCTCAGAAAGTTGTGTTAGATTTATTGCCTGAAATATGTATAAAAATGGCTCAAATGGGTCCCCGGGGGTCCACACCAGTTAAATAGAATGTACCAGCCAAAAAACATTTCAGGTGCTGCTAGTTGACAAGTCTGTACTGCAGCAGTGCCTCTCTCTTCGATAGATAGAGCAGGATTTCCAGGACTCGTATATCAAACCCTCCGTATAGGATCTGGAGGACTGGCTGTCTGAATGATGCACATGACGGAAGCCCTCTGTTTTGTTTCCTGCTGCCTCTAGTTCTGTAACAGCAGAGAGGAACAGGAGGAATAAACAGTCTGGTTGTGCCAGTTAAAACTTACCACTCTGTGTACTAGAAGAGAGAAGAAATATACAGACAGAAGGGCCAGAGCCACTAGTGGGACAAGAACAGCTGTGGCATTGTACCAGAAAAGAAAAGAGGAGGGGGTAGTACAAGAATAAAACAAAAAAAAAAAATCATGAGGAGAGAAAGAAAAGATGTCCAGTAATAAACACGTGTAAAAGAACAAGGGCGACAGGAGGGAAAGACCTACAAAAGACCTGTTTTCTACTTGACTGCCCTTGTTTTAGATGCAGACTGCTCTCATACAATAAGAATTCAATAGGACTTAAAGGCAGCTTGTATTTGAAAAGCTTTACCATGAGCCCAGTCCTTCTTTCCTATTCCAATTTTGATTATCACAATGGAGAGCCTGATCTTGCTTTTTGTTTGGGTGGGAATCAAGCAGAAAATTTTTACTAGAGTAATCAGTTCATCAGTAGCACTGAAAGTGCCTAATTCAACTTGTATTTTTTATTTATTATAATTCAAATTGTATTTTCCCATGTAAATCGGGGAAGATGCAGGTGAAATAGTGTGAGTGTGAGAGGGGAGTAAGAGCCTAGATCCATTGCCCGTCTAGAGGCAAAGAATAGGAGTCAGTGTGCTCTTGCCCATTCATCTCTGCTAGTGCATAAACCCAAGGGACTTGCCTGTGGTGTGTAACTGATGGACAGCCACTGGCAATATCGGGGTGGGGGGGTGGAGCTTGTTTCATATTCAAACCCCTTTCTTATCCTTCAAAGCTGCTTGTGATGACATCTTCAACCAGAACTGGCCCCATTCTCTTTACATTTAAATCAAGGACGTAACTTCAGTTCCATTTACAGTCTACCCTCTCTATGTTTAATAGATGCAGATGGAAATGACAAGCAATAAAATGACAATCTTTTCTTATTCCATAAAATCACAAGCCTCCAGTTTGCTCTCTCAATTGTATAGTGTATTAGTTTTCTGATTCTGTTATAAAGGGAAGGTTGGGGTTTGCTTTTGAAAGGGTTAGCAAAAGGCTGAATTCCTTGCAAAGAACTATGTGCTGAGCCACACAATGGCCTATCGCAGTGACTGACCCGGGATATGTAAATCTGGTTCCCAATGCAAACTTTGCCATATCTTGCTACTTTAGGCTCTGCTAGATAATATGGGATCTAGGACACATACCTGCAAGATGCTTTATTTTGTATCTCTTGCTATTAAACTAGGAAAAAAAAGGAAATGTAGCAAGATGCTAAATAAATGCAGATTGCACGTTTTCTAGAGTATTATTCTGTTAGCCACCAGAATATTCAGCTTTGAAAATAAGCTGTTGCACAGGGATCGTAACTAGTGTCCATGGGAATTTTCTTGCAATTGAAACTCTTACTTATGTATTGATTAAAATATTGTTCAAGATATTTTGAAAAGATGAGTATTTAGAGGACAGTCTAATAATTTAACCACCCAGGTTTAGTCCTCTCTATCCCTCACAAATTCCAGAATAGAAATGCCCATAAAATACAATTCTAAGAAATGTCATTACAGCATTGGCTAATATAAATTGCTTGATGCAGCAATGTCAGTCTAAGAATGAGTGATTGCTCTGTAGACAAGAGTTTTCATGACTGAAATAAAAGATGTTGGTGGCTGAAGCACCTGCAAAGTGATGGGTGGATTGAGTGCTTAGATGCCAGCCTGAGTCTGGCATATACCCAGGAATCAGAAATGGTGTTGCTAGGTAAAGTGAAGTATTACAATAACACTCAACCTTTGCAGACCCATGGTTAAATCCAATGTAAAGGATACAATTTACTATAATAATTCTCATTAAAAACATATTTCTACTTTTCACCCACTGTGAACATTAATGTGAGTGTAAAAATACAGCAAATTAACACACAAGGAAATGTAATTCAGAGCAGAGTCTGCAGGGAGGGCAATGCTGCTACCTTCTCTCTACCTATAGGATGGAGTTAAATTTGAATCCTGTTTTGATCCCATAACCTTGAACCTATCACCTTTGACAAATGCTAGTTTCATTTAAAAGTAACAGCTTTTGAGGAAAAAAAAAAAAGAAGAAAAAAACCCACAAAAAGGCCCACCATCAATTCATCCAACTGTGTGGTTGAAATAGTGTTTCTTCTAACATAGCTACTGATTTTGTTTCCTGACAGGTTGGAAGCACAGAGACTATGGATGTAATTCTGTTTATGCCTTTGGTTCAAATAAGGTATAATCCAAATAACTTCTGTGAATAAAACTTTGGCCTTAGTCCACCGAAACTGGAGATATTGAGCAATGTTAGGAGAGCAATTCCAAGTGTACGCTAGTGTAAGTGGAGAATTCAGCCAAGTAGATCTGTAGAACTATAAAAGAAAGTGTTAAAGTGATTAAAATCAGGTTCAGTATGTGACGCAGTGTTTAGCTAAGTTCATCCCATAGTTTCTATACATACTCCTGAGGTCCCAAGCACAAAAGATAATGCACAGAATGCCAATCTTAACTCTGAATTTCTTTGGTTTTGTTGGCAGGTGTCACAATGACCTGAACATCATTTAAGCTGATAAGAGGGGGTTTTGTGAATGTTAGTCTCCTGTGGCATTATCATACGTTATATACAACATTCTAGATGTGGAGCAATTTATCTATCTTTATAGAGGTGGTAACATTAATTTTAATGTTAGCCTTTGGTATGACACAGACTTTGTCTTCATTATTCTGAAATATTGTTTTAAAAAAACCCTCACAAATCCATTTATGTTTTCAATTTGATTTGAACTATTTTTCAACAACTCAGGTCAAGACCTAATTTCCACAGCAGTCTTCACTGTATTTTATTGTTCACCAGCAACTTGTATGTGATTAAGGAATCCATCAGGAAAATTTGCTTTTTATTCTTTCTATAACATCTCTTTTCCCAATGTCCCACTTGCAGTATTTTATTTTTTTTTTTAGTATGTGAGCTGGAATAAAATTTGAGCATGAAAAATAGATGCTATGCTTCAGAAATTTGCAAGTTCATTTCAACTACCTCCTTTGTAATTTTGCATTTGTAACAAACATGATATTTCAATCTTGTACTTGTGCAAAAACTCATTCAAATGTTTGCAATGCAGTGTCTGCTGGAGTTCTAATAAGGCACTATTGTTTGCTTTTAAGCCTAAGAATCCTACCAAAAATCAATGCTGGCAAACATCTGAGTGACCCAAGTCATCAATTCATCTGTTCATAAATAAATAACTAAAAAAATAATTTTTTAATATATATATGTATGTCTACATATGCACATTTCTCAAACACAGAAGCCAATCAGCTTTTTGAGGCTTAACACTGGATACCTCTGATATAAGGCTTTTGTGAATAAGGAAGTAGCCAAGTTGTCCAAAACATCAATCTTTGCTGGTGTGTGATGGAAAAGAGCGTGTACCCATGTTCAAAGCAGAGAGCTTTAACTGATGCCTTGCTTCATGCATAAGTCCACAGAAATTCTTCTGTTGATAATGTGCTCTTTGCTGTTGATTGTACAACGTATAGAGTCAAAATCACCATCCCAGATTTACCTCTGCAAACATTATTATGCTGTGATTTCTGCAGTTGAAATGAACTGCAAGAATACAAACTTAATTAGCAGTAAGTTTAGTAGAAGTTTTATAACATCGTAAAAGGCATTAAAATTTAGATTTTTCAATTGCAAAATTATGACAAAGTCTATTAAACTCCATTAACAATACCTGTGGTATCTGACTTACTCATAGTGAAAGGTCTTACGTGTGCCGCTACAGTAAAGTGCTCAATTTACATATATACGGTTTAGACATGTACATACTTATGTATATCCCACCAACACAAAAAGCCTAAGTAGACTGGGTTATAGGTGATCCATGGAAAATGGATGGTGTGCTCTAATTTCAGTACTCTGATACCATCGTATCTGTTCTGCCCACAGAAGTATCACTGCATGGTTGTTACACCGCTATCAGCCTTTGCAGACCAGTTGCAGGCTTGTTTGACGATGTGAGCAAGCAGGATATATGGATTCCTACCCAATTAAAGAGAAAAGAGCAGACAGCAGGTTCAACTTAGACTGATTCCCCAGCCAGGGTAGTTAGGGTTTTAAAAGATGTTTTCATGAGTTAGGACCCAGCACAAAAAGCTCAAAATTCATAGAAATTTATTTGGGGATATTTTATCAGAGGCTAGGACATGCCATCAAGAGAACACTTTCGGAAGTAGCAGTGCTTCAGGAATGCAGGAACTGTAATTGCCTGTTAAAGCAATTAATATATTTTCAGCCCTATTTAGGAGGTTGTTAAGTCCTTGTGGGAAGAGGCATGTCAATTTTGGCAAAGGCTGTAGGCAAGGCAATGAGGAAGCTGTGCCACACACAGCCATGAGCAAGGCACAGCGATGCTTTAGGAATGATGGCTATGGCTGAGGCAAGCAAGGAGGTTCATCACCTTCTTACTTCCCAAGCTCCAGGAGATTTATGTTTATGACTTTATGGATTCAGAATCAGTTTTAGCAGTTTATGGAACTGAGGCCTTTTCCCTCTTCCCTTTTTTTTTGAGGTCTTGTTACTCAGCGGTCTTTAGCTAACTTCCATCACTTGCGTATCTCAGAGGGCTTATGTTTCAAACAGTGCTCCCAGGCTGATACCTTCTCAAAATTGTGTATAATGCAAAGGAGTCGGTACCAACACAGCATTTATCAAGGTTAAGATGAAAAATCTCTTCTTGGGATTTCTCTGAGAATACACCAGGTGGTGCCATGGATGTTTGCTGAGTCAATGTGTAATTACTTTTCTTGTTCTGCCAGAAAAGCTTTATAAGGCCACATGAGTTCTACTTTATCACTCGCCCCTCCCTTTTCACTCATGCTGCCTGCAACTCACTTGGACTGTGCTCTGGAAACATCTCTGTGCTCCGTGGATGTGACCCCAATTACTCCTTCTTGCTTTTTCTTCTTCTCCTCCCCTCCCTAAATGCTAGTGGATTTTCTTCTTTACATTTACATTATGACTAAGAGAAACAACCCCTACCCTTCCCAATAACTCGATACAGGAATCTGCAATCTGCCATCTGATATGACACATTTTAAGCCATATAGAACTGCTCTGTATCTTGTTGTTTAGCTAATCTGTTAATAGAACTGAGTGGACAAGGTTAAAAATAGATCCACCTCTTAAAGCAATAATAGTTTCATTTTAAATGGAAAAGTAGTTCCCATTGATTCTGCCTTTATCGTGCTGGAACCTTCTGATTCTGTACATGTCTAAATTAATGCAGGTAAAAGGCCCTTTTGAATAGTAATGTGTTTTCCACAGTTGCTCCTTGCCTAGCTCATCTTTGGCTGTCATGATGATCTGGTAGGGTCCCTGACCAGTCTGCCGCTGTTCCTGCTCCTATGCAGTGAAATGTGAAATTACAGTCTTCTGCACCAGGAGTGTGAATGGCTTGTACTAAAGCAAGCATTGGTGCGTGTAATGGCAATGGCCATGAAAAGGAAGTTTACAGCAAATCGCCCTATGCACAAGGCATGGGAAAAGGTCATTATAGGGCTGATACTTGGACTGAAGTTACAATTTATGTGTAAAAAATATTTTATCAGACTCAAGGCTGAAGCTGACAATCATTCCCTTTTAGAAGTTCTTCACCAGATGGGGTGAAGGTCATGTTCATATCATTGATCACTTCTTGACTGATGATCTAAATGATCAGTTACATATTTTTAATGGTATACTTGCGTGCATCCAGCCAACTAGCTATGACTTTCTCTAATCCCAATGTCATCTCTATCAGATTTGCAATATGCAGAATTTTTTTTAGGATGGAATTACTATCAATTGCAAAGGTATTTACTAAGCACTAGTTTGGATTATCTTACCTAAATGTTGTAAGTCTCCAAATTGTTCTTCTTGAGAAACGTATTTAAGTTTCAAGATCATTTAGAGCTCCTGATAAATAGTACTCTGTGATAGCAGGAAAGACCTGAAAAGATGACTTCCAAAGGCCCATTCTCTCAGCAGTCACAAACCATTTAAGGAAGTTCTCCAATTTCTATCTCTTTCTGGAACTTTACATCTTTTTCAAAAAGCTTTTCAGTTTGGAGAGAAAAAAAAAACAACAACCCCAAACCCTGCTTTTGGCTCTGCATTGCATATATTTAAGACCACAATACGCTTAGCTAGTTGAGTTCTTTATTAAACTTACCTGGTAGTCTTTGTGTACGGCATGAGAATAGCCATATAGTGTTTTTTTCCTCCAGTCTTTTCTCTCTAACTCAGTTTTACAACCTGTTTTCCTTGTGTTATTTACCTTTCTTCTGATCCTTTCTCAGCGATTTTCCAGTTGGAGTTCAAACCAATGACAGTTTACTTAGAAATCAAACCTTCAAAGTCACAGATTCCCAGTGCTTTTTAACATTAGTTTAAATGAGCTCAAACATCCCTAACGTGAAATATTTTGAAGTGGCACGTAAGCCTCATGCACTCTTTGGCCTGGTGATGAGGACTAAAACAGTTTTGTGTCGCTTTTTAAAAAAACAGCCCTGTAACCAGGACTGGGTTCAGCTATGCTCATGATAAGGGGCAGCTGGAGTCACTGTCTGCTGCAGTAAACAGTGCAAGTGAAGGGGTCTTAGTCCCTTAGTGAATCCATGTGTACTTGTGAAAATATAAGCTTATAAGCACATGTTGGCAGAAGAAAAAGAAAGAAACTACTTATGTGCTTAGAATTACGTGTACATAGTCACTGTGTGTAGGACAGAGGAGAAGTCTGTACTGTATCAGTGGCACAGTATATTTTCCTTGGTATATGTGCTCATTTGGCTAACAGCACAAAGTTAAATACGGAAGCAGTGTTAGGAAAGAGGAGCTGACAACATACGAAACAATGACAGAGAAGGAAGTAACTCTGGGGATGATACCAGTGTCCTTGAGATAATCTGTAGGCGAGATGATGATAGTTTGAATGTGATGCTTAATGAAGAGAGATGATATACACTACATACTTTAAAATGGAGTATGGACATTTGTTTTGAAGCAAAAGGAATAAGAGCTGAATTTCTTATCTCATATGCTGCTAGTATCTTTCTCAAATCATACAGTCCAAACTAGTTCTTCAAGGAGCATTCCTTTTTCAGCACAAGTCATAGAGCTTACCTGTCTACAGGCAGTATCAGTCAATATTCCCCAAGAAATGCTGACCACCAATCTCTGGGACAGGTCTGTTAATATAATGCAAAAGACCAGGTTCAAAAGAGCAACAAGGCATGAAACTCCCTTTTCAAGGTGAACTGTGCAGCAGGTTTTGGTTTGTTAGCACTTAGAGAAGTGAAGCATTCAGCAGGGCCGTGGAGCTGAGGCAATGGCTTCTGTAGCATGTGTGTGACAGAGATGCTCTTTTCTAAACTTGGGCAGAAGTGGCTAGGTATAGGCTTTTCAGAAGGATGTTACAGGTCCTTGCTCCCTGATTTTGTGTATATTTTCACAGATAGTGTGCCTGTTTGGAAGGATTATTCTGAATTTCTGCATGAGCTTCTAGTCACAGGCAGTGATTGCACTCCGTTAACACCATATAACAAAGTGAGATGCAACATTTTCATCCAGAGAGAGATCAAATGAATGGAACATGCCACCTGGGATCCCATATGGGAAAATAGGAAGCGAGTGAGCCTGTAACCACAGGAGGCTGCTGAAAAAGCATAAGTAGAGGCCTCTAATGTGAAAGGAGCACAATGTGAAGGCCCTCAGGTGCAGCATCCCCTCAGTCCTTGCATACAGACATTGTGTGCACTCCCAGTAGCAGCAGACACATTGCCACTGCATATACACAGAGGGGACTCTCTGGAAATGTAACCTTTTTGTCTCATCATCGGAAATTTGACTCAGAGGTACTGCTGCAGTTATACAGACTCATAGTTTCTTCTTTTGTGAGTTTCCTTAGCAGCTTATATTACTTACGTCATTTCAGTATTTTCAATGGATTCTCTGTTTGCTCACAATGCCAAGAGAGGAAAAAAGAAAACCTTCCTGTTCCACACACACACTGGTATGTAGATAAAGACTCACATTCTTCAATCAGATTTTTAAAATTGGAATTTTGCTGCTGTTACAGTTTAGCCTCAGGCTGGTAATTTGGCGCTTGCTTCAGTCACTGGGGTCCCTAGTTGGAAAAAGTACAGAACAGAAAAGAGAGTAAGGAGGGGAGGTGTGGGGGTAGGTCACATTTATACCAAATAACCAAGTCCCCCAGCACACAAATTCAACCAAACTTTAAATATCCATTTTTTTCTCCTGAAGAGAGTAGAAGAGAAACAAAGAGATTAGGCCTGGATGACAAACTCTCTAGAAAAGTATAAAATCTAATAACAAAGACTTTCCATCCAACCTCTCACATATGTATCAGACGAATTGCTTGCTAGATACAATGAAAGTTCAGTTGGGCAGGGTTATTTATTTTCTTTTTAACGCTGCCATTCCCACACATATGAGTATACTTTTTCTATCTGTGCACATATCTGCATAGGTGATATATCACTAGTATACATAATTCACAGGGGCTCAGTGCAAAAAGTAAAGAATTTTCTCAGTTTTGGTCCAGTTTTCAAAACTGAAAATGAGCCACGCCAGTGCCACCTACGAACTTTCTCTTTTGAGCTGGCTAGGAATATGGGTGGATGTCACTAGGCTTTAAACTTCTTTGGATGTTGTTAGAAGCTTCCAAGGTTTCCTTGCAGCTTATGAAAGGTGTCTTGTGGAATAATGCATCCTTAGGAGCCCAGCATTATGTGAGCAGGACTTCTGGGGTGCAAGGACTGAGGGGAATTCTGCATCAATATTCTCTCGCCTTGTGCTCTTCAGATGAGAAGCTGCTATTTGGGCTACTTAAGGAGCTGTGGGCAGGCAGCATCGCTGGAGACATGCTTTGTTGTCCATGTTATTTTGGCCCTGAATGCCTCATCTTCCCAATTTTACGAAGCTGTTGCCATGGTGCAGGAACTGCATCTCTGTGGGTGCATATGTGTATACGATAACCCTGTGTCTGCTTTAGTGAGGGGGGAAATCTGCCCCACAACATTCACCAGTGTAGGTTTAAGAGAGTATGTTAGTGTCGTAGGTATAGTAAATGGGATTTTTATAATAAAAAAGCAGGTGACTTCAGAATCCAAGTCTGTTGTATTTTTTCTTCTATGTGTAAGTTTACTTAGAAACTTGTACTAATTGAAAGGAATGTTTTTACTCAGCCAGGAGTTATTGACCACTTTGACAAAAAAATGTGCACTCTACAAAGCTTAAGTTACATAAGTGTTCAAGAAGGACTAGTATATAACCTGTGGCATCTTTAGTTAGAGGAAAGAGATAGTTACATTAATCGGGGCTTCTGAGGATGCTGATAACGATAATTCTTTTCTAATGTACTTCCTCAATATTTCTCAATTGTTTCATATTAAGCTGAGAAAATGGGAAGAGTTAGAAGATGGTACACATTTTAATAGAAGCAATAATTCTGCTTGAAGGGTTGTCTGAATGCTGAGCTGTGGAAATGAAACCAATAGATCCCACTTTACTGAATATAGCTGTGTAGGAAGAAAAGGTCATAGCCCTGGGCCTAATTCTGTTACTGTTTTAAAGCTGATGTTAGTATTTTTCAATTTATTTTGTGGTTTTAAAATGGGGAGAAATATACAGGTGTAATAATTACTGCAAACTACAAAAGATTTTCTTTGTTTGGATCAGATGCTATAAGCTTATTAGCCAGTGTGATTCAGCTGCCTTCCGCTGTCCTCAGCTATTCAGTTTACACCAGGTAAAGATCCAGCTCATAATATTTCTTTCCTGCTGATTAGCTATTATGGGCTACTGACCTATCTAACACACACTGCGTTCATACCCAGAAGTGTTGCTAAGTGAGTAGTAACAAGAAACTGCCTTTGAATTTTCATGAGCTAAGCATCATGGGTCAGATTCTCATTTAGTCTAAGGCACCTCTAGATGCTGTGGCATTATAAAGTGGCCTCCTTGTGGATATAAAATAACCCTAGCCTTTTGAAGAATGACACCACGTGATTTCTCGTAGCTCTTCCATTTTTCATAAGCACTTTGCAGTCTGATCCCATTTTCCTTTATATTGTTTCCTTTTGGGAAGTCTAAGTGGTAAGATCCTTAACGCAGGCCTGTGGCTGGTAGCCTCGGAACCTCAGAGAAAAGTGATCCCTGCCAAACCTCATTAGCACTGTCTGTTAGTAAGTACTATGTCATCAGGTTGACATTGTTGTTACGAAATCCGGACCTATTTTAGTGCGGTATCAACTAGTGATGATGTTTAATAAATAATACATTATTGATCAAACTGCTAGTTGAGGAGTTGTGTACAGCTTTTAATTAGTGTCTTCCAGTATTCTGCTCCTAATTAAAAAGGAGTCCAGAGCTCAATTACCATTTGTTGAAGATAAGAATGGAAAATACTGCAAAAACCTCAGACTATCATTATTTTCACGCAACTAAAATCTGTCCAGCTTAGATAATTTGGAGTCATAGGTATGTAAAATCATCACAGCCAGTAACTGGAATGTTTCTGGCTGACAACACCCTACTCTGGTATTGAAATATTTGCCTATTCTCATTGTTAGAGTGTCACACTATATAGAACAAACTGAAAGGAAGAGTTAACAGGGTTAATATACCTGGCATGGTGTACATAATTCCTTAAGGAAATTCTTCCTCTCCAGTAATTCTAAAGCAGTGCTGTTGCATACCTTTTGCCATTTATAAGGCAGTGTTGTCTAATTGTTTTCCATGAGAACAGAACTCAAGAACAATTGGCTTCAAATCCCTTGTCTATTCCTAGCCCATTCTGAGTCTTGGGGAAAAGTCAGTACTTCAATTTTACCTCAGAAAAAGTAAGAATAACTAACTAGCCCAATTAACAAGGCTTTGCAAAAATTACTGTACTTCAAAAAAAAAAAAAAGATACTATATAATAAAAGTGCTAAGAATTGTATAGTAGCATTTATATCAATGCTACAAGGTTGAGTAGAAAAAAAAAAAGTAGATATAATCAGAACTTGTTTCCTAAAAACTGAGATAGAGTTTTTTGGGTTTTTTTTTAAATAGTCTTATATTTTTCTTTTGGGCCACTTTCTACCCCTATGGGGTTTATGCTTTACAGGAATTTACATTACTCTATAGTTATACCACCTACTTTCCCAAGGTTTCTAGGAAACTCTGGTTGAAAAACAAGTTGTGCTGCCACTACCTTTTCTGTAGTTATTTCTGTGACTTAACAGAGGACTTAATTCTTCTGGAATATTAATCTACTTCATTTCATGAAGCATCAAAATGAAACGAGTATTTGCAAAGGTCAAGTTACAGAATATGGCAGGAATAGTATGCCAAAAACAATTAAAATTACTAGGCTGTGTAGGAAAGTCACACACACCATATATTGCTCACAGGTGCTCTGTGTGAAGCCCAATCCAGTAAATGTCAGTCCAGTCATTTAGACCAGGAGAGTGCCAGTCATGTAAAAAGAAACAGAAGAACAGATGCTTTATGAGAAAGAAACCCAATACCAATAAACTCAAAACTGATTATAAAAAATTCACACTAAGCAAGTATTAAAATGCATGTGAACTGCATTTGGGATTCTGCAAGTGTTTTGTCTACATTTGGGATTCAGTGAATGATTTGTAAAGCAAGAGGCAAATAATTTTTAGTGCTTTATAAGTCTTTTGAAGCCTTGCCTCTGCATCTCTTTGAGGTTTTGTTTTATTTTATTTTATTTTATTTTATTTTATTTTATTTTATTTTATTTTATTTGTCTTTGTTCTTTGAACTTTCATTTTCAAAGGGCCAAAATGTCCACAAAAGTATGGTGAAATGTAAGAATTTAATCTACGGGGGTTTCTTTGTTTGTTTTTTGAGTGCTGAGAACTAAAGGTTTGACTTTAGCATGTATTTTGAAAAGCTTACATACCCCTGACTTTTTGGGTACTAGAACTGGCTTTAAAATCTACTTTAAAAAGCAGGTTATGTGGGTTTAGTGTTTATTGTAAACATTTCATGGTTAAAGCTACTATCACTGACAAGAGGGAACCGTATTTGTCAGCTACCCACACTTTTCTTCCCTGTTGGCAAGTGTTGTCTGTATGTGCCACAGTCATAGCTGGAGAATCTAGCACAGGTTGAGAACTACCTGAGTATGAGAGTATTACATACTACTTGAGTGTAAGAGTTTGTAACTGCTGGAAAAATGTTTATAGAGTCACATCTTTTTTTTTTTTCTTTTTTTAAATTGATGTTCTGCTCCCTATTAGCCAAAAAACTTGTTAGAGTCTATGGTGACATTTTTAGTAGTCTGGTTTCATGCATGGCACCCTCAAGATATAGGCATCCTAACTGGATCCAGTCTGCAGTGCTGCTGGCCACTTCTGGCCTTTTGAGATTTCTGAAAAACTGAAATCAAATGCGGCTGAGCTGAAGAAATTTTTAAAGGAAAGTCAGATGTGGATTTCATTCTTTTTTCTTTTATCCAAAATAAATGTAGGAGTTCTAAAGGTACTTGAATATGCAGACCTCAAACTTGATGTTTTATACTCATAAGACTAGTGCAGAGCAAGTACCAATAAAACTCACCAGATAAATTGTCTCAACTCTGATCAGAGAGACCACCCTTTTGGGTAAAAAGCTAACTTGTATTCCTTATTCATTTAATCCCCTGCTTTTCTGATGAAAGGGTTGATAAGGGACTCATTCCCACTAGCAGCTGGACTGAAGCCACACATTCATTTCATATATGCCACTGAACAGATCTGTGATACTAATGATTTTCAGACTCTATGAACTGGAGTTGGATCTGACCCTGTGACCAGGAGGTTAAAGGCTCCAAATCCAATTACCGAACCCCAGAGATACCAAGTCACTTTTGCTTAAACGTGATGTCAGCACTGATGAAAACTGTAGTGAGCTATTGTAGCCAGCCAGGTAGACCAGCATCACAAAGGAGAGTTGCTGGGCTATGCCCCTGGCAGACAGCATGTTTCATCTCTTCTCCTTTTCCAGTCACATTATTCATCTTTTTTCAGAAAGGAAGTCTCGAGTAGTTGAGTACAATCCTGTGAACATTAAATATACGATCCCATCCTTGGCACCATGCATATGTTAAGTATTTGAAATGGGGTATTCACAAGTGAAAAATTTACTCTTGCACATCATTTATTCATTGCCTGTCTACAACTGACATTTGATATTCAAGATTCATGCTTAGCAGCTGGTTGATGCCACCTCTTGCCAGTCGTCTTTTTGCTGTTGCTGCTGTTCTGTCACGACAGAGAGCAACACACACATGCACACAGGCGAACAGTGACTGACAAAATGTAAATACACAGGGCAAGAACATGAACAGTTCTGCTTCTGAGTCATCCCTGGTGCTCTTCTTCCTCATTCATGTGGCTGCGTGGTGGCAAAGGCCGAGTTTATGCAAGGAGGACCTCAGTTGTAGGCAAGTTCTGTGACAATGGTGGGCAAGGAAGTGTTTTACTGGAATTAGACTTTGGCTGGCAATTTGGTAAGAGCAGAGGGGGTTAAATAGGGAAAAATAAGAAACACAAAGCAAGATAGGAAAAGGTAGAAGCTTAACAGTAGCAAAACCACTGAACTGATTAGTTACTTTGATGTGTCTGATGGAGATGTCAGAGAAGAACTAGGGTTCAGCTGTATTTGTACACAGTTAGGGTTTTTCTTGAGGATCTGCTACAGACCTGTTATGTTGTTATGATTGTTTGTTTGAGGTTTTTGGAGGGAAATTAAAGTCCCAGAAAATCATAAATGTGACCTTATGGCTGTTGTGACTGAGAGGAAATATTTTGCAAAATTCTACTGGAGAGCCCAGAACTGCATGCAGTACTCCAGATGAGGCCTCACCAGTGCCAAGTAGAAAGAAAGGATCACCTGCTTTGTCCTGCTGGCAGTACTCTTCCAAAGGCAGTCAGGATATTGTTGCAAACTTGCTGAGGGTGCACTCTCCCCATCGTACAGGTCATTAATGAAGATATTAGACAGTATTGACTCCAGGGGTCTGGCTTCCAGCTGGACTTTGATCAACTGATCACAAGCCTCTGGGCCTGGTCATTCAGACAGTTTTCTGTTGACAGGACACTTTGGAATCAGAGAGGAATTGAACAAGGGACTATTGGCTCATGTTACCTCGGAGTTGAAGGTATTCAGAATGCAAAAGCATTTTCCTTTTTTTCAGGGAGGGTTCTTTCTTTAACAAGATGACCTCTCCAGAAACTATAAAAACAACAAATAGTAAATCTCTGAACTACTCTGAGAAATGTCTAATAAATAATGTTGCATTGCTGTTGAGCACATTCTCTTTGCCGAGAGATAAAACATAAATATCAATAATTATAACTTAACTACTGCTATAAATAGTACTGTATTCAATTTTGTTTTAAAAAAATAATTTTAGTGTCTGTGGACACAGGAACAATGTATGTGTGTTTACAATATTACTGACCATTACTCTGGATGAATTAAGATAAATGTTCCTCCTTGGGTGGAAATCATTTGGCCAGTTGCTTGTCTGGAAAAGTGTCACAACAACCGCTACTAGCATATATGTTGTATGAAAAGAAAGAAGGACAAAGGAACATTATGTAGAAAGATACAGTGCAAAGAGAAGAAGGGTAGAAGCCAGAAAGGAGATGTGATAAAAAGGCAATATTGTAAAAACATTTTAGCTAAGCAGGGTGACTTATTCGCCCTGAACAAAGGCAGAAGCAGTAGGCACAGAGTGTCTTGTGTACAAACCTTCTCAGAAACAAGCTCATTCACTGAATGAGCTCTGCTTCACTGGAAGTATTTATTTCCACTGCCAATGGACGGCCTCATTTGGCAGATAAACACTACCAGTGGCTAAATACTGCTTTATTTCCTCCATAGTTAGTTCCTTCACAACTGAGAACTACATGGACTGCAGGTAACTGGAATGTCAAAGAATGGCAGCTACAGATGTAATGTTAAATGAACTACTTTCAAACTTACATCTTATTTATCTATGTGCAAGTCTCATATCTTTTACTGTGTTCAAGTCTTTGGAGTCAGTGCTATTCATCATATGTATTTCTTCGCTTCGTGTGCTCTATGACTACATAGACGAAGACAAACATAGAAACATTTAGGTTCGAAAAGACCTTTAAGATCATCAAATCCAACTGTAAATCTAACACTGCCAAGTCCACCGCTAAACCACGTCCCTACTTGCCACACCTACATGTCTTTTAAATACCTCATGTTTCTAGGAGTTGATCATGGGCTCTCATAGCAGCAAATTGCAACAACAATTGTATGCACTGCTTGTCAGAACGGAGTGCTGCGTTATAGAGAAAGCTATTGTAGGCCAATTAAAGTACATACATCTGAAATAAACTATCACACCTTAGGAACTTCAAAGATAGCTGTTCGGAGTGACTAGTACACATAGAATAACCTATTCTTAGTTGATTTGTTCTGTTTAAAAAAAATAGAATGTTTGTTTTTGAAAAGACTCTTTTTTTAGACGACCTAGGAGAAAAAGCTTGATCCTCTATTAATTATTTCCTAGGCAAAACTGGGGACTAGATATTCATTTGCAGAAAAGAAAGGGATAAATTTCATATATTGTGTGCATGTATGTATTTCCCGCTGGGATAGATTTCAAACAGAATAATAAAAAAGAAGGAAATAAATTTGTATTAAAGACTTAAATGAGGGTGGAGGTTAGAATGGGAGGTGAACGTGTCTGGACTTGGTTTCTTGTTTTGGGGGTTTAATGTAAGATACAGCCTACAGACTCCTGGGGATTATAAAAAATTGAATTTTTGTGATGAAGGATTTTATGGCATTTCTGAAGTATGAAATGTTCTCAACCATTGCTGCAAGCTCAGGCAAGCTTAACATCACCTCCTCACCATGATTGGCTATTTCATTATGCAATAGAGAAGCAGTGAAATTTGCTTAAGATTTAAAAAGAAAGCTTCATATGTAAGGGCCAATTTACTAGGATTTAAATGTCTCTAAAGGAAAGATTTAAATCTATATAGGAAAATATAGGCACATTTTCTCTATTACCATTTCTAACTCTTCATGTATACACTGTAAATCTCAAAAGGAATATGTGCAGGACTATTCTAGAGGAGTGTACACAGTAGGTTAGTGTTTAACTTTTTGCCCATGAGGAAAAGTGAAAAGGACACTATTGCCTTCAAAAGGAATTGTGCTGAATTAATGACTTCAGTGTTCTTCCAAATACTGGTGCAAACAGTGAAAATAGGAAATTATATTAATTTGTTAGATGCCTTCTCTCTAAAGTGTAATTAAAAAAAACCCACAATGGTGCCGATGCTCAAATTTTCATCACCAAGTACCAGCTCTTGTGGCCATCCCCATTTTAATTTGCATGTTGTGGCACAGTTTCAGTAAGCAAGGCAAGTTTTAATGAGCAAATAACTGTTCCCGAGATCCATTAGATCTTATGGGTTGTGCTGTGTCTGTTCAGGCCACTTCCAGTGCATCTTGTTTGACTAACCAGTACTGAATATGGCTATCTTCTTAGAGGTACAGAGAGCAGAACTATCACAGTCAGTAATAGAGCCTCATGGTTGCTCTAATTTACACCAGGCAGATAAGCAAATACACAACTAGCCATGGATCAGGGAAGTACAAATTTAGCCTAAAGACACCCTTGTGCTGTTTATCCTTCGCTATCACTTCCATTTTTGTATTGGAAGAAGCTAGTCTGTGTTATCAGCAACCTATGTACTTTGCCTTTACAACAAATAAAGAAATACACATTTGGGTACCAAATTTCATACTACTACTTGGACTGCAGAGTCAAAACATTTTCTTTTGGCATGTAGACTGCATGTATGTCTTCTGATGGGAGTATCCCCCAGACTGAAAAAAACAATCGTAGTGTTGGGATACTGAGATGGGTGTCTGAGCCCCGTTGTTGATTAAGCTGTAAGCTGCTGAGCATGAATTAGGGGGTCGCTGCTGCACGTTGTGATAAAATCATACTAACGAACAATTAAGAAACCTTCTTTCATGCCCAGAGCTTTAAACATGTAACAGACTTACATAACTAGATCTCAATAAAATCCACACCTCCTTTGGTGTGAAATATCAGCACTGGTTAGGTTAGCTACCCCAAACACAGGTATCTTAGAGTGTTCTGTTTGATTAGATGCACACAGAGAAAGGGGTGACCTGCGCTGGAAACCAGGATGACTTAAATTGTCTGCAGGTGTTGTGGGATCATTCTGCAGATGGCTGGTGATGCCAGATCCTTGGGTAGGGCAGGTGTCACCTGCAGGCATAGCTTTTAGAGACATTGAATCCCTGTGAAATAAAGGTAGGGGAGTTGTGAGATTAAGATTTGGAAGCAAGATTGTGAATGTCTTTTTTGGTAATACAAGCAAATTCTTTTAGGAAAATAAATGTTTTTTCAGTATGAAATAAAAATCTTGCAAAAGATGATGGCTAACAGAAAAAAAGCTACAGAATTAGCATAGGAGGTTCCCTGAGAAATGAATCTGTGACTTTTTTTCCTCCCTTCCTCTCCCTCTTTTGTACACCTGGGTGATGAAAAAGGTTTCTTTTACTCTGTATGAACTGCGAGTTTTAAGGATGTTAATTAAAATTAGTGTTTTGATGCTATCGCACAGGCTACTTAATCAATTAGCTGTATTTGCAAAGCACTTTTGAGGACTAATTAGTGCCAAATAATAAGTGGGTTTCTTTTATTAACTTTCAGAAATGGAGGATGCCAGGAGGAGAGGAGGCTTGTGTCAGAGCTCAGCGGGCAGCTTCTGATCCTCTCTCATTCTGATTCAACAAGAGCAACCAGGTGAGAGTCCTGACACAGCAGCAGGTTTTGTGTAAAGCAGGGCAGTTACATACATAATAGCTATTAGGCTTTGCGTTTGGAGGTGTACTTTTTTTTGTCTGCGTGGATTTGGGTTTTGGGTAGGCTAGATGAGACAGCCTGTTCATATTCCTGGGAGCATGTGGTTCAGATACGTAAGCCTCTGGTCAGTCGTGTGTCTGACCTGCTGTGGGATTAGCACTCTGCACTAGCAAGGCGGTGGAGCAATGCTCACATGCTGGTACTGTTGCCCAAGTGGGTAAACAGGAGGATTCTGAAGAGGCTCACAGTGAGCGCACCATTCCCTGTTCCTCCCACTCAGTACTGCTGTTCACCACCTGTAGTGGTGACAGACCACAAGAAGCGGATTTGGCTGGTTCCAGTTATGATCCATTTTTCTTTCTGGGAAAGGACAGTAGAGTTTCACGGTGCATTAGATGCAAACTGATGGACATTGGAGAAGGAGGCATTCTTCGTCTGGGTACTAATAGCAACACTGCATGATGTCTGACATGAATGATTTGTGTACGGTCAGGCTGTTGAACCATCAACAGAAGTGTTAGAAGCAGAGGTATAGTAAGAGTACTGGTGAAAATAATGGAGAAATTGCATGGCACTTTGTGGCTAAGAGAGGAAAGAAAACCAGGAGACACATATAGTCTTGGTTGAATAATAGTTATTTGACTTACCCATTCTAAGCTCGTAGAGTGTCTTTCTTGAAAGGAATGAAGTAGAAAGCTCATAGGGACGTACATGGTGGGTGTCTTTGCCATATAAAGCAAGCAGATACAGAGAGAAACATTTCAGATCTCAAGGGAGAAGGATGCTGTTATTGTCAGCAGTCCCATTCTGTGAAGAGCACGCAATAATTCACCAAAGGAGATACATTCTTAAACACTTCCCTGAATAGAATTTAAATCATTAAATTAAGGCCTAATGATCCAATCCTATCTTTGGTAGATAGAACAACAGAAAGCTGAGTAATACTTACAGTCCCAAATAGTTGTATTGACTTCAGTGGGACTCTTTGGGAGATTTATCTCTAAATTTGGTATAAAAATATTGCAGGACTGGACTCCAGGCATGCTAGATGGGCAGAATGAAGAGATTATAATTGTTGTTGGTCCCCTGTTATTCTGGTGTCATCCACAATGACATGTAGGAGAAGGGGAGGTTTTTGAGATATCTTAGAAATAGAAAAAATAATTTAAAAGACTGTATTACAAATGTCCCTTTGTCTTCACTATTACCTATGTAATAAAAAAAGGAATATAAAATTGAGGATGGTGCATTCACTTCTCTACTAAAATATAAGTTACTTTTGTGCATAAGTAAGTCTGTGTTTATAGCTCTGATTTGTAACCTTAGCATGCAATTTCTTTCCTTTTGAGAAAGTTAGTAGGAAGATTAACATCTCTTAGGCTAACAAGCACAGTAGATGCATCTGTTACCTCTTCTAAGGCATAAAGGAATAAAACCATAAGAGAATATGAAAAGAACAATATAGCTTGTGGTAGAGATTAAGGTCATGTGTTTACATGTTGATACAGTACGGTTACTGAAGAACTATTCTAATTAATAGTGTAAAAACTCTTAGACAGCTAGTGAACTAGTTGCTGTGATCTGTTACATCCGTTTGCACTATTCCAGCAGCACTAAAGAGCAAGTAACTTTACAGAAACACCTGGGGATATCTTTTGAATGCTTGTTTTTTCCTATCCACTAGACCTTTGCAGTCTTCAACACAGTAAGTATGTACCGTTATCCCCAGATATCTGGCTGGCATGCTAGGGGGTTAGGCAGCAGTAATTTTGAGCAACTGTGTCCTTTCTCTAAGCCTACCTTATGGTCTCATTTTAGCAAATCATATCGAGGTATGAAAACTGGACAATTTACTTCTGGGAACTTCTCATTTCAGCACTTCTACTGTTTCATGTGTGGAAGTGCTACTTAGTCCAAGTCTAGAACCTCTGGTTCTTCTTTTCATTAATAGTATGCCTGTGGGTGCTGCCTTCTACATGAATATGAACTCAGTTTCTGTTAATGGATATTGTACATGCTAGACAGTAATAACCTAGCAAGAAAATGGTAACTTGAAAAGTTGGTGTTTCTGAAATTGCAATCTGGCTGGCTAAGCATAAACCTACTACTTATTTCATCGAATTGTCCTCTTAAAGGACCACAGATTCCTGTTTTCATTAAATCTGTGCCTGCCAGATTTTCAGCCTTTTTCACTTTTACACACAGATTACAAAGCCTTAGAGACATACTCCCATTGACTGCAGCAGTGTGAATTGTGCTCATCTTGGATTTAAGTGCTGCTATTTATAAAAGTCTTGGCATTAGATGCATCTTTCCATTAAGACAGATGTGAAGCAAAAGTAGATGACTGGATCAGAGAGGATGTAAAGGGAGAATCAGTCCCGCAGGCTTATGAAAGGCTGGATATTAGGTAAAGCACAAGAAATGCATGCATTCAAACTCAGTTGGTTGTTCCCATCTTACAGGAACCTTGAGAGTCCATAAAAACAAAGTTGATACTGATCTCCTTTTGAATCAGTTTGCTTTGTGATGGTATCATGCAATAGCTTTGCTGAGTCAAATTTCAAAATCCTCATTCAGTGTCTTGGATTTGACCCACATACTAATGAAGATTTTATACTGCCCTTGGGAAATTAGTATTTAGAACTGTCTTTTTTTCTTTGGAGGGAAAAGGGTTTTTATAAGTTTTCAAGTGCCAGTCATCTTTTTTTCCTCTTTTTTTTTTTTTTTTTCCTTATGATGATAATAGCCATGGTGACTTCTGACAGATATGTTCACAGTAGTTTTTCTTTTCACTTTCTAACTAGAAAAATGAAGCTTTAGACTAGAAAAACCTTTTCTACCTCAGAGTGGAAAAGGGATCTTCCCCTGAATCCTGTTGACTAAAGTTCAAACACTAAAAACATTTTAAAGCCCTGAATTCTTTTAATGAAAAAAAAGGACATGTTGACTTCAACGTTATATTTGTAACAGACACCATTGTGGAAGATGTCTCAACTGAGCATCATCCACTGGAAAAATATTTGTCAGGTTTTGCAACTTATTTAATGTTTGTGATCCTCCTTAGGTATGTTATGTAATGTCTAACATTTGAATTCTCTCCCATTTGTTTGAGCAAGTGTCCCTCCTTGGAATTTATTCAGTTAGTTTTTTAATATGGCAATAGTAAAGACAAAAATCTTTTTAAAATGTCAGGTGATAATGTGATTGGAACAGTACCTGAAATTGTTCTTTAAAATATTGACTTTAAAAGCAGTGTCAACTTGAGTAAAAATTAAATACAGAGTGGATGAGGTAAAAAAGTTAAATACTTTGAATATTCAGTATAGCCCTCTCTGCAGTCTGTATGGTTAGCATTCACCTGTCACTGTTTGACTTCAAATGCAATAAAAACGTAAGGAAGCCCAACAGCAAAAGATTTTCTGAGGTCAGATGAATAAAGAGAGGGTAGTTGGTAACAACTAGCTTCTATCTCATCATAAGGTGCTTTATTCAGGAAAGACAACGAAAAAAGTCCAGATGCTTGGTTCTCATAAACTTCAAATTATCACAGAATCACAGAATCATTAAGGTTGGAAAGTACCTTTAAGATCATCAAGTCCAACCATCAGCCCAACACCACCACGCCCACTAAACCATATCCTGAAATGCCATGTCTACACGTTTTTTGAATACTTCCAGGGATAGTGACTCCACTACCTCCCTGGGCAGCCTGTTCCAATGCTTGACCACTTTCTCAGTAAAGAATTTTTTTTTGTATGTTTCCAAAAGACACAGAACATAGTACTTCACTTTCATTGCATAGCAGTCAAACTTTGATTTGTGCTCAGAGAAAATTGTGATTTGTTGTTAACAGCCAGTGCTTGCTATTAGATACCACAGAATAACCAGGGCTATCTCCTATTGCAAAGATCTGTAGGTAAACATATCATTTTATGACTGAAAAAAAAATTATTTTCCTGTTCTAATGCAGTACTTGAAGATAGTACAGAGTTAATTGTTTCTGTCTCCAAACGTAAGGATTTTTATTATTATTTAGAATTGCAATTCCCTATTTTCTTTGGTTTCTTTCTTCACAAAGTGGCTTGAAAAGAAACATGAAACTTTGGATTCTGACTTCCTCATCATAGAAAGCCAAAGATCTACCTTGTGAAGAGATTAATTAATTGTTTACATCATCGACTCACTGGAAAAGAATATGGTTTCTGATGACCTTGCCTTTAATAAAAACAGATTCTCAGTTACTATAGGTAGGAAAACTGGCACTGTCCTGCCATTCAAAGTCCAAATGATTCCACTTTCTCTGCTTCTGATTGTTTCTATTAAGGTTGTATTAAACATGTAAACTTACAAACTGTTGTTATTTTTGTTCTAACCTAACTAGCAGCATTAATAGCAGAGCCTCATTTGCATGATCACATGGTTACTGGCAATCTGCATCTTGGAAAACTTGGACTCTGAACAGTACTAATTAACAGCAAAATGGAGCCGGAAATTAATTGGCATCAAACTAGGTGGAGAATAGAACTTGAAGAATAGAACTGTCTTGCAGTCTGGTTCTTGACTCACAAATCTGTATGCACAGCAATATTTCTTTCTTACCTATATTAGAATAAGATTTCCACCTGCAGTGTGGATTTTTCCTATCTTTACTTTTTAGAAATTTTTACTAACTTTTTGATATTTAGTAACCTTTAAGCATACCCAATAACGTTTTATATATTTGATTAAACATATATATTATAGTCATAGCAGGAAAACTGGTTTGGAACTATTCACTCTACTTCAAGTCCTGTTTGTTTTTTATTTCTTTCCTGCATGTATGTTTACATTAAGTTCAAGGCAAGGAAAGAAGCTGGAAATACTGCAGTACAATACTATTTTGGATGGAAGTCATATCTATGAGATGAAGTTCAGACCAAAAAGCTGATGATTTTAGCTGTTGATTATTTATGTAAAGGTAGTGAAGATTAATCTTGACTGTTTACTGAGGCCAAAGATTTATCATAGAAGTGATGTTAATTGGCTCAAACTATTTTCTTGGGACATCTAGGATCTTAGTTTCTAACAAACTGACACTTCAGAGGCCTAGAAATTTGTGGTTTGGCATCTATTTATTTGAAGTATAATTTCCACAGACTGGGTGTGTAACATTCAGATTGTGATGTGGTCTAACATCAGGCACTAGATGAATACTTGCAGTTGAAAGAGCAAGGGTCTAAGGTTTAGGTGTAACTTTGAGCCAGTGATCATCAAATCTAAATTGTTTTATGTTTGCTGGCTTTTCACATTTTCCAGATCTATCCATTCTGTAGCCATTTTGGTTGCTTACTGTCACTTCTAATGTAACCCATCAACACTGTTCTCTCCACTGCAAAAATATATAGCTAGGAGACTGGCATAATTTCATTCAGAAGCAGTCTTAATAAAACTCCTAAAGTGCAACATTTCTTTTCTGCTTCCTGTAAAATCCTGATACTTTGGGGTTTCTTTATATAAGCACAATTTGGAATTTAATAGGAAATGGAACTATTGGGAAATTAGTCATAAATACGGCAGTCTAATACAATCTTGCTTTAAAATTTATGTTATTTCCAGTGATTAAATGGAGCTTTATCGTTGCCTCATGTGCTTCATTCCTGGAGAATGACTGAGGAAATAATTGCAGTGAGCTACCTCTTTGACAGTGTCTGCAAACACTAGGATCGTGCTACTGCACTAAAATTACATTTACATCCCAGAAATTATTACCATTTTAGAAGAAAAAACCTATAGATTATAGGGAGGAAATGCTACAAGCCAATCCACATGTTTAGTATAATTTTATCCATGTTTCAAAAAAAAATAATTATAGCCATTTATGTATAGTTCTAAGAAATATCTCAATGTATTATCTCAATATATCAGTATCTCAATATGTTTCAATAGAGCTATTAGCTATAGCACAATCTCACCTGTTGTAAGAAAGGACCTACTAGTCAGATTATTTTTAAGATGTTTCTTGGGTTTTTTTAGCCCATCTCATCATCATTAGAAAGCACAAATCCCTTGAAGAGTCTCCCCAGAAGGGAGAAAGGGAGTCAAGGTTATTGGAAACTAAAAGAAGCAATCCACAAAAGTTCTGTAATTTTATCTTCCTCCCCAAGCCCGAGCACTGTGAGATACTCACTTGTCTTTTTTATCAGGGCAGAGCTAGTACTGATGCCAGTAAGACTCAGCAGTAATCACCGTTTATTTGAATACAGGGATTATTCAGAGCCTAAGTGCAGAGGGGTTTAGTAGGAGAATGGGTGTTTCCCTGCCAGGTTGGCTTGGTGCAGACACACACTTGCTGAAGAAACAAATATTACTTCACTCATTTAAATGTAAGCAAGCAGTTTTGGATGTAATTCTTGCTTTTACATCAGAAATGTCCAACCTTATCTATATGTGGACAAAATGGGTATGAAAAAGAAAGAAAAAAACCTGCTGCGTTGTTGAATCATCCAGATTTGCTGTGACTGAAGAAATCATCCCTTCCCTGAACACAAGAACTCTGCTCTCTTACTGCATAAATGCTGAATGCAGCCAGGCACAATAATGCAATAATGGCCCATTAAATAAGGCACTTCTAAAAAGGTCATTTTTTTCCAAATCACTATGCTTTCACTGTGGAGAAAATTAATCGTAATAAATACATGGCTATAAATTTGTTTTTAATAACCCCTTGTCTTCAATCTAGAATAAATTAGTCATCACCATAACAGACTATGATATTAAGATTTGTGGTCTAACTTTATCCCCAGTGTTATTTCAGTGTTACACCAGGAGTGACTTTGATGTGTCTGTCCTGTGAGTTATAGAAGGTGGGGAGCTGCCTTCTTCCTTTCCATTATTAATCGCACTGTATTGCCTCCACCTAGAAAAAAATCTGTCTGTTTACTGTGGTTGCTCTTATTCGTTCAGCATTCTTTCCACTGTGATTGTGAACTTTTCCATTATCCATGTCATTTTGCCTTTAAGGTGAAGGCCCTATGATAAAAAATTCACATCCCTGAGCTTTGGCTACAAAGTAGTTCAGAACTAGAAGTTTGAGGTGCACCGTTGGACCATACATAGTTGAATTCTTCTTGCCTGTCACCTGAAAAAATGTCAGTAGACTCAGTACTTCAGTGTTTGTTTGACAGAAGCCTTTGTCCCCTTCTGTTGTATCAAAAAAGCTTTTTACCGATCTTCAAGAGTAGAAGGCAGAAGAAGGATGACCTCCTAACCTTGCTTGAAAGCAAACTGCTTTGGACCAGTCAGGGTTACAGGTGTTTAGTTCTCTATGTTTAGCACATTTTGTGACTCGGCACCTTGCAGAAGTAAGTCTTTCTACACACATGCCCAGGAAAGTAATGAGTGGTTCAGATAGTGGCAACTAAGACTCAACTTTTTTTCAAAATGGATTGTCCTGGCTGTAGAATCTGCTATCCTTAGTGAGGAAGAGGATTTACTTTGTATTTCCACTGCTTCCTTTTAATTGCATCTGGTTAGAAAGCACTGTTTCCTATGAACATTTTCAAGAAGGATTGTTTTCTTTCATCGTTTTATATTTTTAAAAAATCAAGTTTCTTAAGCTAAGTTGTTGGGTTTTTTTTAATGGGGAAATTTCTTACAAAACAGAGTTATCATGAAGGTTTTCTTGTCCATAAAGAGGTTGGAATGGAGACATTCTATTACCTCAGCTTCTAAAGTGTCAGCTTTAATCTGGGTCAGTATAGATGTGAAGAGCAAAACAGATGATAGGACAAAATTGCATTTGTACTATTATTATCAATTATATAATGCTAGCTGTCAATTTTGAACAACGTAAAAGAACTTATGGCAATCTCTAACAGCTCTAAGAAAGAAATTTGGTAGTTATGAATACTGAGTGAAACTCTGCTCTGTAACAATAGTTTGACTGCTTTGAAGTCATTACAGTGAACTGCAGGAAAATTATTCCCTTTTAGATTTCATAATCCAGGTATTATAGTAAATGTAGATATTACAGAACCTTCTTAAATACTTCTTTTTTTGCTAATGCCCAGATTTTCCAAATAAATCTGTCTTCTCAGTAGTGCTAAACATACTTTTAATAATTAACACATGATTACAACAAAAAAAACCTATATAGATTTATGGGATTGTTTATTCTAACTTTATGGAAATACTAAGATCATTTATTTTTTTCTTACTTTGAAAACATGTGAAGGAGTAGGAAGAGTATTTTTATTTCATAACCTATTTAGCCCAGCCTACAATACATGCCCAAATCAGGTCTAGCTGAGCATTTTGCTTAACGCTTTTATTCTTCTTTCGTGATTTTCCTGGGACCTTTGCCACTATGTTGGTTGGTATGTCAAACCAAATGTTGTGAGTGAGACTTTTTCTACTTGGAGTGTGAGACATATGGGCACAAGTTGGCGAAAGGAACTTTAAAGTTCCGATTTATTACTTTTTTTTGTGGAAGTGAAATAGCAAGATGTGGTGATGAGAAAGAGAGTCATTTGATCAAATTATCCTGCACCCAATGCTGGGCAAAAAGCAGAGCCACAGATGAGAGCGACTGCTAATATGAATGTTAAGCCAATCACTGTAAGTCACACAGAAGAAAATCCAATGGGAAGAAGACCCTAATGTACAGGACTGGAGTTAAGGTCTTTTAATTAAATTTAAAAATTTTCTTCCTCATGGGAAAGGATGTAATTAGCTATTTTCTCACAACTATTTGACCTGTAGATTCTTGTATCACCAGACAAAGGAGTGCATTGAGAAGTACTAATAGGTTATAATTATGAGATTTTGGGAACCATTAATTATATATGTGACACGTTGTTTTCTAACTACTGGGATAATGAGATAGTAAACAAATATCAGCATATTATGTAATAATAAAGATGTGCTTTAAATTGGTGGTCAGAATCTAGGGCTGGCTTGAGGAAAGCAGCTGCCACATGTTCAGTCCACTGTAACTGTCCTTGCAACAGGTACCAATTGTACTCCAAATTAGAAAGTAGCCAAAATTAGTATTATGAAGTAATGTAGTGAAGTTATGTCTGCATGAACCTTAAGGAGACCCCAATTAAAGGAATATGGCTAATGCATAATCCTCATGCCCCTTCTAACTTCAGTGAAGTTAAATCAGAAGCGATTTTGTTCTCTGAGCTTTGGGCACCCAAGTAATATTCTAGTTCTGCCTAGTTCAGCAAGTAAGCCTGTTATGTCATTTCAAATTGGCATTTGATATACTACCTGCTAATTTCTTCAGTCTCTTTGTGCTAGAGAGGAAACAGCTAGTGATGTAGGCAGGTGCCAAGAGCTAGATCCCCAATTGTCATAAAGCCAGCAGGGAATAAAATGCAGCTAAATAGGTGGAGAAACGAGGTACATGTCTTTCAGTGCAACAGGACAGGGTCTTCTACTTTTTATGAATGAGTGACTTGCTACGAAACCCATTAATTTGTACATGTTTTCATTTGTATCCTGTCTTAGTAGGTATCAGTAGCCATTTGACCCCAAACAAAACTATGGGGCTTATATATTCATCCAGTGTGGAGGGGAAAAATCCCAAAGCTGTTCTGAGTTATTCATGTAGGAACTGCTGTACGGTAGTAAAAAGCATTATAAAGATTTTGCTCTATAGAAGTGAAAACTGTGCTTCATGATCTCTGAACTACTCACTTTAGACACACAAAGTACAGTACACTCAGAGTGCCAAAAAGAGCTGTAGTCCAAGGCAGGATAGCTTCCAAGAAATCATATGATTAATGTAGCAGAGGTTACTGTTGATTCCTGTGTATGTTGGAAATGCTTTGAAATGAGATTGATTTAAGCAGGTACACTAATGGTTTTATTCTAAGTGCTTGAAAAAGGAGGAGGTTTATTTACTGAAGAAATTTGCAGCTACTGTCATTTTAATCCTGAAAAATTTGTTTGGAAAAGGCACCTGGCCCTTCCAATGTGCAGATATAAAATGCGAAGAAGCAATTATAGACACCTTCTCCCTACAGCAGGA
>NW_010533700.1:145179-156630 GCF_000687285.1 Phaethon lepturus
TTGGAAGGCTTCTGAAGACAGAAGCTTTACAAGACAAATTTGTTATCTTGTTCTCAGATGCATGGGTAAGGGTATTAGAAGTTACCTTATCTGGATTCCCAATCTGGTGCGAGGTTTCAAGCTTTCATAATTAAAGTTTTTCTCTATCCCCCCTCCCCCCCCCAAAAGTAGCTACTATTAAATCTCAAGTATAAAACTGAAGCAAAACTGAAGCTCTGAAGCTCCACTGATAGACAGCTGCTTAGCTGTTAGAGACACACTACTCCAAGACAGAGCTGAGAAGGCTGCTGTCACATTGGTCAGTTTTTGCACAACTGCGGTCTGCTATATCTGCTTCTTGATGGGGTCAGTAACTAGTTGCCAGTGGAAAAAAATCAGTTTTTCGAGGCTTTTACCTTCCCCTCACCATTGCCGGTCCACAACTTTGTATTTGTATAGAGAAGCCATCCTATGGCTGTACTGTTCTCTAGTAGTGAGAATGTTACAGGCAACCAAAACAGTAGTATTCAAATCAAGTACCGAGAACACATCTATGGATTTTTATGAGCAAACAAATTGCTCAAGATATGCTTTTTGCCCAAATACAGACATCAGTGTTAAACACACATGTATGCAGTTAAGGGATTGTTTTCAATCTCTGCCTAAGGGCCCAGATCAGCACATATTATCTGTGTATAGACATAACCTCCACGTAATTTGAGCAAGAGCTGTGAAACAGATAACTTCAGTTAGTTGACTCAGTTTTCATGTATTTGTACTATAGCAATTTTACAGTGTCTGTAAACCTAGGCTAAACAAATAGGAAGACTAATAGAAGCAATTAACTTAGTACCATTGGCTTCTCTACGGCCAGATAGAGAACAAAACCAAAAATTCATAAGTCTTTTTGGGGGGTTGAGAATAATACATTTACCTGACAAAAGTGCTAAAGGATGTAGTACAAATAAGATCCTAATCTAAATTTGGCAGTTACATTAGAATTGTAAAACATTTAAAATATTACCTTTATGTAATGTTCAAATGGTTTGTGACCCTTTCAAGTTAGCTTTCAATAGATGTTCAAATGTGTAGTTTTTACTTGCACAAATTCAACCACAAGCTAATTCTAAACTGAAGATCAGGAGCATTTGGCCAAAAGACATTTTAAATGAAGATTTTTTTTTTTTTTCCCCCAAATATTCAGAGCATGCATTTTGTCCTGGTTTCTAGGAGTCATTTTCTTAACCAATAAAGGAAAAATTCTGAAATCTTGCATTCAAATGTAGAACTTGAAATCACTACAGTTTGTTAATCCCATGTTCTCCATTAGATAAGTTTGCAACCCTGGAAATCCCATTTTTACAGCAATATGTAGTGAAAACTGGCACACTTTCATGACCCACCATCTGAATGAATACTGATCTCTTAGGACCCTACAAACCCTGTAGTAGTCAAGGTGTTTTTAAATCTGCTGAGTATACGTGATTATCGATCACTGTATCTACCTCCTGATTTCTCAGGTGTGCATTCATGCCTGCATCACATGCACATCTAATATCTTTTTTAGCCTGCAAGCACTGCAGGCTTGCTTCCTAGAACCAGGCTTACAGCTCTCTGAATTTCCTACTTGCTTAACCATTATTTGTCAAATTTGTTTAATAAGAACTGCCAAAGTCTTGTCTTCTAATTTATCTCCTTAAGAGATCATGTGGCAGAAGGACATTGAACAGAAGCAGAGGAATCTTTTAGTGATTTGCTTTTTAAATGTAAAATCAGTTCCAGGACTGTGGAAAACAAAAAGCTGCTGATCTCAGATCATTGCCATCTGAATCTGAGTTTGAACCAAATAGTTAAGAGACAGCCTTGCCAAACTGTTTTGCTGATCTTGCTTTTAAATTTGGTATAACCTCTGTGGCTTGAAGATGTGCTCTTTTTGCAAGGTAACAGCTGTCCTTCGGGAATTTGCTTGTTTCCACCATGGAAATGCCAAACTTCAGCTCTGACAGTGAATAAAATAAACATAATGTGAGCTCTAAGGTCAAATTTCAGCCTCATTTTTGACTGGGATGCCTGACTAGCAATGTAAGAATTAATAGCGCAAGAATGGGAATTCCTCAACCTTGCTCTGCAAAGATTCCTTAAGAGGGGAGATTTTTTTAATCCAGCAGACCATACACATCCACAGAGGAGACCTGTGAATGATGTGCTGAAAAGATAAAAGAACACAAGATCTTTTTTAGGCTGCAGTAATGGTCATAGAAACAAGAGAGGGTAATAATATCCCTTCCATGTACCAGCTCTCCCGGCAGTTATATGGTTATATGAAAGGGTGGACTCCTAAATACAGAGATTTAATTTTCTAACCTTGTTGCTGCATCAGGGAGCTAGCCAGCTTAGCATTTGTTTTGTGATCAGAAAAGGTACTAGAAGAGATTCCACTTCACAATCAGTATCTTTTTTTGACTGTCAGGTCTTTAGTAAGAATATTTGCAAAGGAACAATAAAAATTAAAGTGCTCTCTAATACGCTGTACTCACCATTAACTTCTGAAATATTGTGCATTAATTTTAACAGTTGCTTTACAAAACCATTTACCAAAATCTTGGATGTCAGAAAATGAAAAAATTCTGTTGATGTTATACCAGAGCTTCCCACTGACTGGTTCTTGGTGTGGAACAGCCTACTTTACTCCTTTCCTGATACAGCATCCACCCACAGTGCTTTTCTTCTAAAGGGAACAAACAGCTGGAAAACACACTAATGTTATTCTGTTTAAAATTCGAGTTAAATTTAACCAGTTGCCTGTGCTCTCAGACAGCTTCAGATGAGAAAAATAAGGTTACAGTGCAGGACTGGTGCTGAGTTTGAGGAGAAATTTTAAAAGAAAAGAAGTGTTTACTTTTTAAGTGAGTATTTGTAATAGCTTTCTAATTTTCATCACTCAAATAATGCCTAGCAGCTGCTGGTACAATGGTAATAAACATACACATCAGCCATTTTGTTGGTATGCTTTAAAATGCTTTACAAATAGTAACACACTGTTATTCAGAAAACAGAGCCACAAAGAGGCTAAGTGATTTATCTAAAACCACATTTCGTGTCTTAAATATCATTGGCCTCTTCATTGCTATGCCCTTATTGACCACAAACACTTCTGGTCAAACTGTACAATTTTGGCTTAAGCAAAATTCCATGCTGTATAGGGTCTGCCAGCACATACACACTGCAGCACCTGTGGCTTTGATGTATAAGGTCAAGAAAGGCCCTCTGTCTCCTGTAGCTCTTTATCAGGACAGTAAAACTATGGGAGATGCAAGAAAAGCCAAGTGCATTGTATATTTTACACCTGATGCCTTCTCTTAGAAAAAGTCTATGTATCAGCCTCACTTTAGGGCAATGTCTCCTCTTTTTTCAGAGCTAGAGGTGCAATGTATGTACTAAACAGTATGGGCAGTTTGTGGATATGTGGGTCTACTTACCAATCAGGACATTTGCCAGAGAATTTGATTTGCAGAATGGCCTTGATTGCAGACGGCCTAAGAAAACAGAATAAATCTGAGCAATTCTTCAGTTGCCCTGAAGAGGATACGACTACTGGTGATTCTTAGAAGCCCTGTAAGTTAATAGCTGTATGTGTTAGAAGATTTGCTCATGCCAGAAAACTCCCAAATAGTCAAAGTAGCTACTCACAGTACTGATAGATATCTAACTTCATTAATGGGGGGGGGGGGGGAGGGGGGAGAAATTGATGCAATCTTTAAACCCGAAAATCACTGTAACGACAAATGGCAACCCTGTAGCCTGCAAAATCTGCTAATAAAGTGTCTGCTATGGTTGTTATTAAAACTAAAGTTATGATCCATGATTATCTAACCATTAAATGTAAGTGGGGGCTAAACTGAATATCTGTGTCAGATGATATTTCAGTGCTGTCTGGACTGAGAAAATTACTCATCAGATTTGATTTCTGATGCCTCCCTTCTCTGAAGATTAGCCCCCTGAGGAGTTTACAGGCATTTAGAAAGAGTCCTTCCTCCCTCCCTTCCTTTGTGTTCTCTTTCTCTTCAGTAATTGCACTGTAAGCTTTCTTTAAGTTTAATTTGTAGACCTTTAAAAATGGCTTATGTAGAATAGCTGTGCTGTGGTGAGGTGGCTGGCTGCAGAGCAATTCTGCATTGCCAGAGGAGCATCCCTCCTACTTGTGTGTAATTATTCTTGTCCAGGTGAAGTTTCCTGCACGTATAGCAGCATCAGTTCAGGTTGTTTGAGTATACTTCAGTATAAAGTTAAGAAAAAGGCACATTCATCTGAGATAGTAGTTGACACATTAGAGTTTCTTTTTGATTGATGTATGATAAATCTTTTGTTGTCAAGAAAATTGTTTACACCATTTGACTAATGGGATGGATGATCTATTTAGGAGAGAAAATAGGCACATATGGTAATGGAAAAAAGCTCTTCTTTTGTTGGATTACTGCCCACATATCAAAAAATCTTGCATATGTCTGTAGTTCCAGCCTCAACTGGCTTCTACTATAGCCAACAAGAGTTGAAAACGGTGAAAGTGGTTATGGCAAGAATGGAGCATTACTTACCGAGACCAACAAACTACATGAGTACAGTGCATTTTACCTTTATTCCTGCTCTTAAAATGAGGTGAAGTAAGGTCAATATATGTTCTGTTAATTCATGCATGGCTCCACACCAGTTGATTTCTTTTTAGAGTCTATTGCTTTTTCTGCTGTTAGCAAATATCCTATTAGCAAAAAAGTCCAGAGCTAACCTTCAGATGATGAGGTTGCAAATGTAAAACCAAATCCCTCTTCCACCAGTGAATGAAAAAGTGTCATATGAAGAACTAATTGCATAGTATGAATGCACTTGCAAGTAACAGGATGGGTAGATTTTCTAGATAGCTCAGTAGTTTACTGGCCTGTTTAATGAAACGAAAATATTGGAGAATTATTTTGTTTTTTCTCTCCCTGAATCGGGAAAAACATCAGAAATTAATAAGTTGTATTACCTGGCTCAGTGGCAGTGCCAGCTCTTTGCTGATCTCTTTTGCCTTCTTTTAGTAGGGCAAACAGGAGACTGGAGAGGGTTCTCACCAATAGTGTTATGTTCTGCTGCAGACTTCTATCTGCTGAGACCCGAGATGGATTGAGAACGACTCCTTCCACAGCTCACTTAACAACAGGGTAACTATTTTCAGCCAGAGCTAACTTAAGTAGCTCTGAGCAAGTAGCTTGGAGGAGAAAGTATCTGCCTGCATTATATTACGCCCTTAAACCATTCAGATTTGTTCTTCAATTTCTGTATAGCAATCATCCAAATTACAGAGCAAAAGGTTTTGTGAATAATGTTCAAAGTACAGCCAGGATTCTTTTAAAAATCTAACAGTCAATAAAGTATTCATGCTTTCTGGAATGAAGTTGGGCCTCTATATATCATTGATCCTTTATTAATGATTTAATTTTAAATACTGCTATCCTGGTTCACAAAGGAAGCATTTTCCATTTTCCATCTCTCTTCTGTTAAATATCCAAAGGCAGAATTTTCTGCTTACAGGAAAAGTAATTTCACAGATGACCACAATTGCTGAGGGCCAGATTAAAAAAATTATAATCTTCTCCCCTCTTTCTCCAAAAGTTCCTGTCCTTGTTCATTAGCCATACACAGCAAGAGATGAAGCAAGCTGTATGAGACATTGTAATTGGGTGTCTCCCACTGATGCCACATTAATATGTCATTAGTATCTTTTACTGACACACAGATACGGCTTTCAGAACAAATCTGGAAACCTGACATGCTGGAAATTGTATTTTAAAAGACTAAAATGATTTAGACATTTCTTATTTAAAAATATCTTAATTTGCAAGGTGCCTTAAAATCTGGCTGAGACCCTACCATGTTATCACATCACTACGAAGAGCAGGTTGCCAAAAATACATGTGGAGCCATCGGGCACAATGGTGGTAGTGCCAATGAGAAGTGCAAGCAAAAGTAGTATAAAGGCCTCATCCTCTAAGCCCTGAAAGCGAGTACCCTATCCGCGCAGCAAGTGTGTTGTCTACAATGTAACTGCAACACATACTGCATATGAATGTGCATTTCTTTACATGAGGATGTACTATCAAAGAAATTTAACTTTCTCCTCAAAATCATCAGACAACATGCACTCCTACGTGAAGACATAATCCAAAATTCAAGCTCCTTGTGTTAGACCATTGGAAGACTTTCTGCCAGTCTGATGAAAAAGTGGACGAGAGCTATAGTGCGTGAACTGTGACCATGTTAGATTTCTTTCTATCATGGGAATACTTGAAGTCTTATGGTAGTTGGAAATGGCCTCAAAGCAGGCAGTTCAAGGTTGATGCTTATTGCTCTTTTCTCACAAACAAATCTCAATGGGAAAAGTGTGTAAGGTAGATTTTTGTGTTTTGGGTTTTTTTTTTTCTTTCCCTGAATGTCAGATGGAGAACCCCTTTTCAAATGAACTTGGAGCATGGACACTGTCTTGGAGAGAAGAAAGAAAAAAGAGAGAACCGCAAAGAAATTTTGAAGAGCCCTGTGCTCCTGAAGTGCTGCCTGCCCTTCCTTTTAGCAGCATACGAGGCGAGTTCTATTTAAATGATTTTGGTGTATCTTAATGCTGAAGAACTATGTGTCACTATGCAACAATTTAGCAGTTGTAAGCACGTGGAAGTTGCCTTTAGTACTTTACATAGCTGTGTCTGCTCTTATCCCAGATTCTGTTAGTAACATGAAAGGTCCTTCTATGGGTTGATACAGGATCAAGGTGTATATTGAGAATGGTACAGAGATCAGAAGTTGAGCTCTTTCAAAGCTAAATGGGCCACAGCAAAGACTACAAGCTAAACAAAATGTAGGACTGGATTGAAAAACCATGTAAGTGTTCTCTCTCCTTTAAACTATGAACTGCCTCCCTGTTGCAACTGTGGTGCTGTTTACTTTCTTTTCCAGTGACAATAAGAATAAAAATCCATTTAAAGTATTCAAGGGAGTGAATCGCACATTAAAAATGAATAATTTTTGTGAAGAGTAGCATAGACTGGTTATAAAAAGTAAATTGGGTGAAGAAAAAAACGATTGAGAAAACAGGTACAAGCAATGCCACTCATGAAAATTTTATCCAGAGACCTGCAACCTGAAAACATGTAACTTTAAATTCCTGTTCCAGGTTGTCTTGAAGTATAAAGAGAATACAGAGATTATTAGGAGAGGACTTGCCTAATGTAGTTGATCTCACTACATTTTGTGCTTTGATGCAATGCCTGTATGATCAGGTAGGATAGCCTGAGGCTTGATGTAGTAGAGGTCTGATTTGACATTACAGGAATGTAAACCGGACACAAGTCCATTCTAGACAGAGGCCTTAAAAAATCCAGACCATGTAGTGCCAAGTTTACCTTCCCACTTCTGAATGTTAGGAGATGCCCTGTGAAGGCAAGATATCAGCACCATTTGAGAGTCTGCATTCACTTCTTTTAAGCTTAGCACTTAAGCATTCGCTCGTTGTGAAACCTGCGTGTTAGTTTTTTGTGACAGGGCTTAGTATGCAAATCAAAGGCGTATGAAATGTTACTGAAAATGTAACTGAAATGTGGCTGCAGATACTGTAGTTTGTTTTGCTTAGATTATAAATTCTCTCAGGCAGAGGGCATCTGTTTTATTCTTTATAAAATACCTCCCATGTGTTGTGTCTAGTTATGGTTCCTGTGCTCCATTGTCATTTAAGAATAAAAAATCATCTAAACAATGTAGCTGTTTAGAATTTATCAGTAGAAAAAGCAGCTAGTAAAACTCATTTCCTGCTTTATATGATAAAATGTATGTTCCCTTTGCTATTTGGATATGAGAATTTTATAGGGGTTATCATTACATATTTATGTGTGCATTCACTTCTGTGGTGAAGATGAAAAGACAATAAAAGTCCTGATTTTTCTTTAATTTCAAACTCTTACTATGGCAGAAGATAACTATGTTCTTACAATGTTAAAATGGGAAACATTTTTATGTAATATTATTCAAGTTGATTCCAAAAATAAAATTGGCCATTCCAGAGATAAAAATTTACAGTATGTATTGTCTTTCAGACAATTATCAAATATGTAAATTCCAGGGAGATGTTTGACCTGAACTTAGATCTGCTGCATGCGTTAAGATTTGTTCATGATAAACTAATTGAGGAACAATTAATAGGTGTTCAAGGCATTAATTTCTTTTTGTTGTTGTTTAAATTCAGCTATTTCTGTCTATAGCATAATACATAAAAGGCAATGATCATTGCTTCTTAACTTTTTGTGCAAATACATTACAAAATTAATTGTTGCTTGCACTGAAATTAAGGAGATGTCAGTGTTTCAATTACAAACCTTTATTTTTGGAGGTTTATAAATCAGTTATCAAAGTTCTTTGTAAGCACAAGAAATAAATTAATTAGCAGACATTGTCTTAGCTGACAAGCATGTTTGTTTGCATCTCTAATGATCTTAGGAGTCTTAATCATTTAACATTTTCTGAGTGCTTTGAGACCCTTGAAGAATGGACTTGATAAAGTGCAATTATTAATATTCTCTTTAATTCATTCATGTTAGCAATATATATGCCATGAGGGCTATTTCAGCCAATTATGTGTGCTAGATGCCACAATGTATCTATTAGGAAATGTCTGATGGAAATTATTAAGATTCAGTTGAAATCTGGTGATGACTGACTTTGACAAGCAGAAGAATTGGCAAGCATCCCTTTAAGAAGATGAACCACTGTGTAAGAACGGGAAGAAAGGGTTTCTGATTTATGTACCATAAATTTGGAAAGACTGGTCAAAAACATATTCATTTAAAGATATCTATCTATCTATCTTTATAGATGCCTAGGAAAGAAGTATGTACATACACAGATGGAGACAACACACATGTATAATGTCCATCATTTAGACTGGATTCAAACCACTTAAGGAGGTGCCAGTTTCATATCATAATTAAGCTACTGAACGGGGCTGTTTACCTCCCTTTGTCCTCTCCTGTGCCTCCAGCTGTGTTCCTAGGCATGCTGTTAGCCTTGGTCTGAGTTTGACATGATCATTCTTCCTGTGGTATGAGCTGGTTTAGGGACCTAAAGATGAGAGGGAGCAGTTCATTTTTCAGAGGACAGGATTCATTTTCTACAGGTTTAACTACCTGAACCAGCCCACTGTGGGGCCAGACAAGTACTGGAGCAGTCAGATGAACAGGAGAGGTGTGAAAGTAAATTAACTTAGTTCTAATGTCAGATTTTACTGTGGGCTGGGAGTAGGCCCTCTGTATTTGGTGGTGGGAGCCAGATCTTTCCAAAAAGTAGGCAGGTCTCAGGCTGGTTACAAGGTGCCGCCTTTGCTGACTACAGAGGAAGAATAAGGTGAAAACACTTTTTTAACAAGTCTTCTCCATTTAGTGCCTAAAGTTAGATCATTTTAATCTAGGATAAGACAAACCTTGCTTAAATGAAAAGTATGTATTTTGCTTGGTTTTTTAGGATTCGAGGATAAAGAGGAATACGGCCATTTCTCTTGGGCTTTAAACACAAAAATAGCATTTAAAATGTTCATGAAGTTTTCTTTGAAAGCTATTTAAACATCTGAATAAAAAGAAGAAGATGTATTGTTATTTAGAGCTCCTTGGAGGAACTCCAAGCTTTAATTGCACTTCACTTTCACTTCAGTAAGAATGAATTTGAATGAAAGTGTCTCTGTCCTGTGGTGCTCTTTCATTCCCTATCCTTAGCTCCTGTGAAAACAGTGCACTGGTGCAGCCAAACTCAGCTAGGCACCCTCCTGCTGTTTAGACATCTCTTTTGGCTCCTAGCTGATTTTCTCTTGTTTTGAGAATAAATTAAAAACACGTTTGAAAGCAGAAATGTCAATTTTCCTAATTATCTGGGACGTGGTGACTATAAATACCACACTACCTATTAAATATATTCAAGAAAGTTCAGTGGATGATATCCAGACAAATCAACTTTTTACAGGGAATTCAATGGTTCTCTCTGAGATTTTCAGGCCAGCTAATGTATGCACACTGGATGCAACATGGTTCTTCTGGGTATGTTGGACCTACTGTTTTGTACATGCATGGAAAAAATGACCTGAACATATTCTCCAGAGTCCCTCTGTGCATGTCAAGCTCTCTGATACATCCAGATGCCACAACAGACAAAAAAAAAAAAAAAAAAAAAAAAAAAAAAAAAAAAAAAAAAAAAAAAAAAAAAAAAAAAAAAAAAAAAAAAAAAAAAAAAAAAAAAAAAAAAAAAAAAAAAAAAAACACTTGTATGCTGATCTCTATGTGTGTTTTGATACAGTGTCAGGAGTTGTTCATCAGTTGAGTAAGGAGTTGTGATGTTCCTTGATGCTGTTCTTCTATTCCCAGGCCTGTTGCTACCAGATTTCCTCTTCCCTCCCACTAAGTGTAGCAGATTTTCTACTATTTTCAATTTCTTCTGACATAGGAGGTTTCTTGAAATAGAGCTGATATTTGTATGTGCAGATATACCCCATAATATCTGCTATTTTTCTAGTTGTAAACTAAATACGTATGAGAATTTCCTCTGATGAGACAGTCATGTTTGGGGAATGTTCATGCGATGCTACATATTTAAGACTTACTTTTACTTTACTTACCTTTTTTTCTTTTTTTTTTTAACTGTTATTTACTATTTAAAGCTTTTGGGGCCGAATTGTTCAACCATTACATAATCCTAGCAAAGTTAATGACTATGTTCATGAAAGTAAGAATGGAAGGACTGGACTGTAAGTTGGATTGCTATAATGATGACTCTGGTTGTTTAGTACATATAGGCCACTAAAACTTCAGCCTAACTTTAAATAGACATTAGGAAATGTGGGAACAGACTCTAGAGTCAGTCTGTGTACTTTGCTATACTGGATCCTAAATTTACATAAAAACTGCAAATCAGGGGAAAATTGGAAGTATCTGTATCTATCATTTCATCTTATATAAAGAAAAGAAAAAAGGGTTTATATCTTATAAAGACTGAGGTTCTCTTCTGAAGTTAGTTCATAGCCCAAATTATATTCCACTTGAATTTCACACATTTAAAGCACTTTAAAAATTTTAAAATCAAATAAAGAACCTGATGAAAAAATTCAAGCCGGAAACTTTTGGCTTTTTCAGAAGCATAATCTTTTCTGTATCACTGATAAAGTCATAAACAATATATTCTACTTGCCTAAATTTAAAAATGTATGATAAGTTATTTTTAAAGCTATAGGTTGTACACATTCTTACTGACAGTGACCTTTACAGTCAACAAAACAGAAATGGTTCAATTCTTGTGTTTATTTTCCTAGGTTCTGTAAAAGTCCAGTGAGAAATCTTGCATCTTTCTGCCTGTCGGTATGAGGTTGTAGAACTACATGTTTCATATGAGCAGTAAAGGAATACAGGGACTCTT
>NW_010533700.1:156661-182921 GCF_000687285.1 Phaethon lepturus
CAGTGTAAATGAGCATGGAGAATTACCAAGAAATGGGGGAATTTCCTTGGAACTTATCTTTGGAAAGGAAGGAGCAATCTGTGTTCATTGACCTCTAATGAGCTGGTTTTGTCCAATGCTGGCTGTCTGGTCTGGTTGCTGTTTGTGTTTTTGAGAATCTCATCTGGATTCATCTGGTTCAGAGAAGAAACTTTTTGCATGTTTTCATTGTGAGGAAGATAGAGCCTGCACCATTGGCAGGCTGTGGGACTTAGGATTATCATATTGGCAATTTTTAGCTTTTATTTTAAAGCAGTATTGCTCAAGGTATTCTCACATACATGAGGAAGTATTAATGCTACTGGACCTTAAATACTGTGTGTACAGTTCTCTGCTAACCTTGCCCAGGAAAACGAAATCTGCTATAAAGAATGGCTACAGGGATTTGGAAGCCTGTCTTATGAAAGCAAGCTGAAAGCTTCTTTGGACTAGCAAAACAAAAGCTGAAAGGGCTTAGATTGCTCTCCCTGACAGTCATGAAGGTTGAATATGAAGCTCCTCATGAAATTCAATATACATGTCTTTGCATTGCGATGCTATGAGCCTACCAACACGCTTAGGTTTATGCAACTCTTAATTTTGCAGTTTGCTTAATACAGACTGACAAAAAGCCTTCTAAGGTGCACCCGCACCGTCAGATACTTTACAGAGATACTAGTCTGTTGTCAAATTACAGAACGTCTTCTGTATGCGTCACAAAATTTGAGCCCAAATACATAAAGTGTTGATGTACATCAATTAAACAGATATATTTTATTTTCATTATGAGTTTTCTATGATTTTTTCTCATTGCTCTACTTGCTTCAAAATTGGTAATTTAATTCTTGTTCTAGCCTTCCTAAAGCTTTCTCACTGTTAAAGCTTATTTCTAAATGAGGTAGGTTTGCTTAAGTTTTATATAAAAAAGATTTTTTAAACGTGTAAATGAAGGAAATTCATCTTTTTGCAAAATCTTAGTGCAAGACTACAAAGCTATAGATGGCAGTTCTTTCATAAGCTATCAATGTATTGTTCAGTTCATCTACATGCAGGGTTGGGGTAGTGGTATTCAAGAAGCATATGCGTGGGCTAATGGGATTTTCCATTTTGCATTACTTCATTGTTGAATATGTGCAGGCTTAAAAGATTCAGGGTAATAAAACTAGCATAATGCTACATGTATATGATTACCTCTGTCTTGTTGATGACTTAATTCCAGAGTTAATGTCATTTTTTTCTCAGATGGGAGAATGACCCATCATTTATCAAAATACTAAACTGACTCACACTACAGTATAGATGGGCAGAACTGGAAGTGTCCTTAGAGATTTTTTTTCCAGTTTGAAAATTAATGCAACAAGATCTCATTGATTCTGCATAGTGTATGGCTTTTCTCCTGTGGCATGTTATCGGAACAACAGGATGGGTGATGGTAGCTAAAGAATGTTTTTAAAGCTGTCTTTTTTTTTAAACTCCTTAACAGCTGAATATTAACAGCAGTTAGGACTTGGGGTTCTGTTGTCAGAGCACTGATTTGCCTTATTTCTCTTGCTTAGTGACTACAAGTTGTTAAGATGCACAGCACATGTAGAAAAAGCATTAAGTATAAAACAGAAAAATAGACTAGGAGAATTAAGGTAGACTTAGGGATTCAGACACTTATTTCCACTAAAATTCAGTATCTAGGGTATGAACATCAGAATTCAGTAGACACCTTTCAAACTGCTTTCCACTTTACAGTACTCCCCATTTTGAAGGTAGTGGAAGGGTTGGTACTGTCTATCAGCATAACAAAGAATCTTATCCAGCAGTGAAAGATGGCGGGAAAATGTCTGCGTGAGAGACACTTACTCTGGGTAGCAGTTACAGTAGGGCAAAGAAGTTGGTTTTGCCTCTAGCATTGTCTAACCAAACACTGGACCTGGAGTCTGGAAACGACTTGCAGTATTCTCTACAGCTTTTTTGTGTCTTGTCTCCCTGTTTTCTTTTTCCTTTTTGAAGGGGAGTTTTTTTACTAGTGGTATAATTATAGCTTTGTTTTACTGTGGTAAGTCTGTCAAGTAACATACCAGCCAGAGTCCAGAAAAATCCCCAAAAGGCCACCCAGAGCATTCGTGCAAGTAATCAACAGTGATAAATTTAGCATGAAACATTTGGCCATGTAAGCTGCAGATTGAGAACAATGGATTTCTCCAGCTATGACAGTAGGGACTAGCTGCCCCCATCCACTAATTATCTGTGAAAATTAGGGTTGGGGGTTGCAAGTAGGATTAATTACTTTGCAACTGCTGAAAATTACGGTGATTTTGTGAAAGTAGCAGTCAAAGAAAATGTCTGTACATGCTTGTTTGCAAAAATAGCACAGCTAATACTTGGCCACGTTTTAAAGTTTTCAGCAAAATGTATCCTACGATTTCAGTATTGCTTGAATGCGGAACAAGCTGAACTAGCAACATGAACACTAAGGCAGCCTGAGGTAGTAAAAGCCCTCAGGAGGCATTTGAAGATGTCAAAGCATCTATCATTTTCCCCACTAATTTTGTGCACTTGTGGTAGACAGAGGTCATGACATGGAGCTGGTCTTCTGTCTATGCAGATGTGGTAGTCTTCCACCGTTTCCTGGAGATGTGCTAATATGGGGAACAGAGACAACAGGAGATGAAGAGTGAAAATGTTGCAGAGATTTGCTTCCCAGGGCAGGTTTTCTATGAGGGATGATAATGTGGGCCCACATTCTGTTCTTCCATGTGCTGGAAATTTTTTGAGATCATGGAAAGTATAGAGATCGTATTAGGATCTCATTGATAATAAATTTTACTCTATTATTTTAAGCAAAAGCATAGTCGTCCCATTTATGTCTAGAATATGCAACTTCTCCAGAAGATACCTAGCTTTTCTAATTCAGGAAAAGGGAAATATTGGAAACAGACCAGGAATTGTTCAGGTCTTTATGGGCCTGCTCTTCTGTGGCACCTGCTAGCCTATAGGTGCCTCCTATCAGTTGGCAATTTCCAGGTTTTTCTCCTGGATGTGTATCATTGCACAATTATTCTAACTGCTTTTGGGAAAGATTTGTGCAAAGCATACTCAGTCCTTTGTTTTATAGATAGTTGTTCTTATAAAATGAACATAACCTCAGATACTTAATAAAATTGTATTTTAAAAAACAATGAAACTTGAAAAAGACAAGAAGACTGCAAATATTCATAGCTCCCTTAGCGATGGTCTTGAAAAAATTCAACTGTATATCTTTATATTACACTGTACAACCTTTGAGGCAGACATCTCCATCACGTGCAGACCACAGTATATTAGACAGCACACTGAATTCTGCATTAATGACTTTCAAATAGTCCTCACAACTCATGATATTGCTTGAGCTGTGGGAACAGTTTTCTGTGAGGCTTACTGCCAGATCTTTCACTTTTGTTATTCTCTTATGAAACTGTGGCAATTTAGCACAAGCCAGTACTAAAAGCTCACATTTTATATACTCAAGAAGTGCAAAAATCAATGCATGAGCAGGCAGAGAAATATTAAAATGCTTGTAGTCTGAAAGGGAGCTACCTGCAAACCCACTTCATCAGTCTGGCTAAGTACCCCAAAGGCAAGAAGCTTATCTGATCCATCTAGACTTCTTGATGATGAGAATTTCACAAAAACAAAGGATTTCTGAGACTTCATGATTTCAGTCATTCAGAAAATACCATGAAAAGAACTTATGTTTCCTTCATATTGCATTTTTTGCTGTCTGCAGACAAATCAGAAAATGAGAACACTGAACACTGAACTCTCAAAAAAGTAACCTTTTTAAAAATCCCTAACATTTTTGGCTTGTGTCTAATGACAAAAATGATGTAATTTTTTTCTGCTTTTGACACAGCTGACTGACCCTGCTATGAGTGAATGTTCACACTTGCTTGCTTCAGTAAGACATGAAAAGGATGTCAGGGACCAAATTCCAACCAGGTGTAAATAAGTGTAATTCTAGTGAGATTGAGGGACTTTCACCCCAGAGATTTTTAAAGCTTTTCGCAGATGCAAATTAAGTGACCTGTCTGGTTCCACTTTACAAATGTTTTGTAATAAAAACAGAATTGGTATGAAACTTCATTATTATGGCAAAGCATTTCATACTGTGACAATCCAGCTCCCTTCAGACAGAATAAATGCAAGACATTGTCCAAATCGAATGGCAAAAAAGCCTATTCCTGAAGGGGTTTCAACCCTGAGTTTCTTGACTGTGGGATGTTTCCTGATCTGCTTACCTGCCAATAGGTCCTTAGCTTGTCAATACAAGTGTTTTGGTATCCTGTCATTTTCCCAAGAGATACCTAGACTTTTGCAACTTTCCATATATACTGTGGTGTTTAAAGAAAGGTTTTTCAAAAGACGTGGTCCAGTGAATAAATAAATATAACAATGACCACACTCAAAGTGTACTCCAGTTTCAGAGGAATTACTTGGTTCTGACTGTGCTGTCCACAGTGTAGGGAAATCTATGTAACCCCAGAATACAGAATAAATTGTTTAACTGTGCCCAGGATTCTAGTGCAGATCCTGGATTGCAGCAGGATAAAGAACTGTGAGAAATCTATTCATTCATACATGGTATGCTCCTCTCCTCCCATCACCCACCACAAGAACAAATCCTGGAAACTAACTTCTTGTCTCTTTTCACAGGCATCTCAGAATATGAAACGTTTCTTAACATGATCCACAATTCAGCTCAACAGATTATTAGCTAAAACAGTCTCCTCAACCTGAAACTAAGCTTTAAACAGGAAAAAGTTCCCAAATTGCATTTCCTTGAAATTGTGTTGCTGTTTATGTGTCTCTACATGCATTTAATGGTAATAACTTAAAAATATTAATATTTTAATGATATTAGAATGGAAAAAAATAGCTTGGGGAACAATGCTAAAGCATCCAGAGTTACTGTTACATTTTTACTTTTCAAAGGAAGGTTCAAGCCAGATCCCAAAGATAAGAGCCAGAACACTTATGAAAAATGACGCATCATATGGTGTCCCAAAATGAAGCAGTATGTACTTCATGCCTCCTAATAGAAGTGCATCCTGTAAATTTCCCAGATTAGATTTCTACATGTACCTTTAAGTCAAAGAAGCGCCTGAGCTACTATTTGCTGATCAAAACCAGAGCAAAGCTCTGTTTGCAGTTCAGCCACCTCTAATCAGTGGAAGTTTAAAGGGCTTTTGAAAGACTGAACAAAGCACATGTGGCTAGGATGGAGTGCTTGTCAACTCCAGGGAATAATCGAACAGTTGCAAGCCAGAGTCAATCTGTTCCTTGCGTGACGGCACAGATACAGCCGCAAGCAAAAGCCATTCAATTTACTGAGAAATGTGGAGTCAGCTATGACCAGATTCAGGGAAATGTGATCCTTTGTGTTTGAGGTACCTGCTAGAACGAACTTGTGCCATGGCCATATTTAACGCTCCAGATGGCATAGTTTCTCATGAAATGGTGTTGCTGCAAGCCCTTCACATTCATCCTGTGAAACATCGCTAGGTTATACACTCCTGCAGTAATGTTTTCTTCAGCCAGAAAAAGGGAGTTTTTAAATGATGCTGAAACTATTAACAAAGACAGCGTAGATGACTATTTCTTATGCTTAATTACATACAAAAATAACATTACCAGGAACAGATTGTAGAGACAGAAACTCCAACACTCAGACTTTCCAGAGCCTGTGTCACTGTCCAGCTTTAATTCTGTATACTTCCTCCTCAGGCATATGCATTTTGATTTACAGTAATATTTTTACTACTGGACCCCAGCTGCTCTTAATGCAGTGAATATGACTAGTTGTTCAGTGATTTGTTCTGTCCTCATGGCTGACAATGTGTCCAGACGCTGGTCTGGAGATAAAATTACTAGTTCTCCTATGGGCTTTTCTATGATGCAGATCACCTAGCAAATAAAATTTCAGACCAAATGATTAAAGTTTGGCAGAGTTAAATGGTATTTGAAAATGGGGTGTTAAAATGGGAAGCATCAGCACACTTAATAGTAGGAGGCACTACCATCCCCACCTGTGTTAAAATTCTGCCTTTGAAATGTATTTAAAGTGACTTCAACTGTAGCCGGCTGTTTTATGCATTCCAGGATAGGTCAGCAGGGGTAACTGAACAGCAGCAGTCTTAAGGATTGCAAAAAACTAATCTCTAGGGACTGCTCTGAATCAAACTTAAAACTCACACTTAAAGACATCTACCAGCTAATTCCTAGAGTACTTGATGAGATAAAAATGTGTCTTTTCAAATAGTTATGGCTGGGAAAGTGGCTGTAGAACAGAAGCAGTTGTCACACCTTTAAGAAGATGTAGGCAGACATATCCTTTGCTGTGAATGCTTATTCGATGTCATCAAAATGCAAAGGTATCCACTGTGACTGTGGCGTAATGAAGATGGTCTAAATATCATCAGTACTATGTACAGATGTATAAAATGCCAACTATGAAGAGAAAATGCATGTTTCATACAAAGTTACATAAATAAATGGGAGCTCTAATGCTATGAAGTGAGCCTGTCTGTGCCTAGTCAGAGGAGGAAGTTAATCCCCCAAATCCAGGGAGACCGTAATTTAAAAATCAGCCTTCCAAAGTGTTGCTGTTAATGGTGCAGCCTAGACAGAGCACTTAGTTCTCCTGGCTCTTTGTCTGTGATAATTCACCTCCAGAGCAATATTATAGATCAGTCAGTCTGAATCAATAATATTTGCATGCACTTATGTGTACTTCATGCTAAGGAAGGTAAGCCAGAGCTAATCAAGCTAAAACATCATTTGTACAGTTGGCAGCTCCCTGCTAACTTTGAACAGTCCAGTATATTAAAGCATAAGGATCACAAGATCTAGAACTGAAATAGTGAGGACAGCTGATTTTTAAATGGAATAGCTATAAAAGTCAAGTGCCTCATGAAAGCATATGGGTTTCTAAAAGCTAAATGACAGATCTTGCTAATACCCAAATGCAGGCAATAAATTACCCACAACCAGCCGATAGTTCTCAGATCTCTCTGACTAACAGTATCTGAACACCTCCCATGTATTTAAAAACCAAAATTATTATATTTCAGAACCTGTAGGAAGAACAGCTTGATGGATATCTATTATTTGTTTGATCACAAGTGAGAGCAAAGATCAGCCTCTATGCTAATCAGGATTTCCTAGTCTGTGAAGAGATCATTTTTCACATCAGCTTGATTTATTTTATTTAAGATAACTCACATCAGGACACCAGATACCTACACCAAGCTGCAGCTATATTTTGTTGCTCTTTATAAAAAGTGTCAGCATCAACAGTGCTTTGAATAAGGGCATCTCATTAATGAAATAAAATGCATATGCAATTATATAGATCCTAGATAGGGGGAAGGGGAGACGCATTCCTTGTGTCTGCATTTATACCCAGTACACTTGCATGTAAAGAGCCTCTCCTCCTTATCACTTGCAGATATTTAGACCCTATTTGTGCATACACTATTTAACCCTTCTGAACCTAATCTAAATTTGTCATCTCTCTGTAGAGAACTCACAGCTTTATCTCTGTATTCCAGACCTGTCTCATTCTGCTCAAAATAAAATTGGTCTGTCTTCCTAGCGTTGCCTTGTGGTTGTCTGGCCCTCAGCTTGAACAGAACAGGACTAAAACACAGCTTTTAATCTTTCTCTCCAAGCTACCTCCCTGTCATGTCCTTCTTTAATCACTATGGATGACACTGCAATCCTGCTTGTTACTTAGGCCAGTAGCTGGAGCATCATACTTGTCCTGTAATGCTTTCTGGGTCCTCACAGTCGTATTATATCTAAATCCTGCAAGGTTGTTTGTTTATTTATTTTTTTAAAAAATCTTAGTCTTAGATATAGCCTCTCCAGTCCTGCCCACACAGATAAAATGCTCATCCAGAGACTCTTCATCTCACATTTTGATTACTGCAACATCATTTTTACTGGCATTGCCAATGCATTTTGCTCTGTCCATATCCATCTGCAGCATTGCTGCCAAGACTGTTTTCCTACCTTGTTGCTTTAACCGTATCCTTGCAGGACAACTGCAGGCAGTGGAATTTAAATTGGGCAGCACAGAGTTCCCTTGTGTCTCATTTACACCAAGTAAATGAAGGTACTCTATTTTATTTAGCACTAGTTGACTAGTTTTCATGTCCTAACACACCCAGGACAGTGTGCATTCACTTCCTCTTGCTTCCTTCTACAAGCTGGCTTATGGTAGTTCACCCCGTGTGCTTTTCAAATGGGCATCCAATGTGCTTTTCTCTGTTCTTTTTATACACAGGCAATATGGTCAAAGCGATTTCACAGAGCTGCTTCATTGTTCTGCTCAAATATCTAAATTGCCATCATCTGTACAAAAATAATATCATGTTGTTACTGTATGATGCTGCCAACTGCTCATACAAATATTACTTCCCAAGCATCTCCCTTCACTCTCCCTGAGAGCACCTCAACACTTTCCTTAAACGCAGATTGTGTGCTCCTTGGAGTAAGGGCTATCTCTGAGACATGGTTAATGGAATAGAGCACCCACCTGTGACTACTAAGTATAACAAAAAAATTATAGTGTACTGGTATATATGTTCCTATTTTCCTAACATTTTTTATATATGTTCCTATGACTCTGGATATGCAAAATATGAAATCTATCATCATATGTATGCCAAGTGTTAGGTTTATGCCCCATCCAAACCCACCTGCTTCACTAGTGTTTATAGAATAATGCTTCAGCATTTACATACATGAAAAGTTGAACATTTTCAACATATATGCTTAGAGGATTTTGCTTACCACTCATCGGTACAACAGCCGTGAATAATACTGTATGGACAGACAGGTGGAGAGAAATTTGGAGGGAAAAGAAAACCTGTCTCTATAGTATGTATAATAGTTCTCTGACTATTTCATGATTTTCAGTATCAGATACAGTAACAACAATGATTATGAATCTCAAGAAAATATTTTTTCATTAAGGAGAGGAGAAAAGAGAGACAGAAAACTTAGATCTTTTGCCAGCATCCACTACAATCTTCAACTAATCTGATCTGGGGAAAAATCCAAAATTAATACTGTCAAACTGAGCAGCAGATGTTGAAAAAGAATCAGGCACTGCAAGAAAATTGATGTGCCAATGAATATTAGACAGACAGGAAATTCTCACTAAATAAAACCCAGCAGGTTACAGAAGCACAAAAAATTTAGCTTGGATCATCTAGCCAGTTCATTTTTGTGTAACCATATTAATGGTGTTTTTCTTTTTTTTACTTGTTATATGTATATTTGTGTAGTAAAAAGAAATCTTCTGTGTGCTATTTTAACCTTCTGTGAAACATCTTTTCTCTATTCACTGGAGTCTCAGCCAGACTGGCTTCACCTTACTTGTGAAACTTTCTATACTGTCTTCTAACTTGTCAGCACTCAATTCTCTTCAGCACCCATTGTTTGCCTTTGTATCTGGGTGTAGACAAAGAGGCTTCAGTTGATTGTTTGCAAGGGTATGAAATAAATTTACATTCATCAGAGTAACAGGCTTTCAATTCCAGAGGCTAAGCCAAGGAACAGCTGAATTTAGAAGTAGACTTGTTTGCAGGGTGGCTGCAGCATCAGTCTGTAAGTGGTTATGCACAGCATAAGCACTATTAGGGTATAGAGTTTATGTTATCCCTAGATTGTTCAGACAAGAGCCCAAATACTGGAACGGTGTCTACAGATTTACAGTTTCTTTTGCCAGCTACAGCTGCTGTGCCTCTCATTTAAGTTGTTAAAACAGATGTGATTAGGTCAAACATTTTTGAGCCAGAAGCTTCACAAACATAATAATTTGAAAACCAAAAAAGACTAATCTTTTGTGTCTTCTAACTCATCTCATGTTTTCTCTCAGATAACAGCTGCTGCTGTAAGTTGTACACAGCATTATTATTTTCATTTGCCTGGTTTGACTAATTTCTTTTGGAAATAGATATCTTATCTTGTTTTTGGCAAGCAGATTTCGGGCCTGACTGTGGATTTTTCTCTCTCACTCACTCACACATGCTTTACTTCCTTTGCTGTTTTTCTGGCTTTTTAGTTGTTCCTCCCTCCGCCATACTTGCTACAAGCACCAGGGGCTCATGCGTTAACATCAGGCAGTATCTATGGACTGTGTCCTGGTACCTATTTACTGACTCTGTTAACATATTAACAAATAAAGGCATGTTAAGAGGTTATTTTCTTTTCAGGGATGTGAAAACTCTCTCAAACAAAAAAATTCACCCTGTGTGTGTGTGTGTGTGTGCATGTGTGTGTTAGAACTGTGAGAGAAAGACTGGAACTGCGGTTAATGTTACTGCCTTTGGACTGAAGAAATACAGTTGCTGTATGTGAGCCAAGACCCTTACCAGATAGCAAACCTTTCAGCTGAGATGGATTAGGATAGGTAAGCAGCAGTGTGCAGACTAACTATTGCACAGGCAAGTTTCTGAGCTTTCTTGTCCCGGTTTAACTGATCTCTTGTTTTCTTGGGATACGTATGAGTATGGGTTAAAGTGATGAGGATTTTGGTATGCCTTGCCAGAGATGGAGACAGGAATCCACACAGAATTGTGTACAGTTTTCCCTTGGAGGCAGCGCAGTGGAAGTTTTTCATCAATGAGATGTAAGTAGGGACTGTGCCACTGCACCAGTAATTGCTTATCAGTGCAAGGGCATAGGGAGCTTTTCCTGGGTGCTCTAAGTCTTTTACATACATGTTGTGCCAATAGCATCCTACTGTCTATTATCAGATAATTATCCAGAAGTTTCTCTGTAATGCCAGAAATTATTCCTCCATAAATTTAGGTACGTGCCGTTCTCTTCTTCCCAGGCCCATCACTCCATCCCTTTTAATTTAGAACAACCCTTAGACAAAACTTAACGTGAAAAGAAAGTGGAAATCACTAAAGAGAAGCTAATCCCTGTGTTTAGAGTCAAAGGACTCCACAGGAGTAAGGAACCAAATACAGATCATACTGGGGTTCAGAGAAAGGTTCACCAGAATTCTTCACAACTCTTGTCCCTCCCTCTGTCTCTGGGTAGCACCAAAGGCAAATATAGCAGATTTTATTACAAAACTGATACAACTCAATGGGTCTCATAAAAAAAACCCCAAACAAGCCCACACAAAAACACCCTAGAAATTGTATTTTTATTTTTAGAGAGCGGAGTCCCATCTTAGTTCTATTAATGTTTAAATATTGCAAAATTTTAGGCTCAGATCTGAGTTTTTCATCTGGATGAGCCTGGAAGAGCAAGTGAAAGAGATGGATGTAAAAACAAGGGACCTTGGAGCAGCTGTAGATACCCACAGAGTAATGCAGAACAAAGTGGGTCATTCTGAAAACTCTTTTCCAGACAATCAGGCTTTGAAGTTGCTGTCAAGTTTGGAGAGTGGCAGGATGAGTGGATGGTATCAATACATTCTCTGTTCTTCATTACAGGATGTTTTCTTGAATTGATTACAACCTGGTGGAGCTGCTGGGAAAGTTAATGAATTTAGTGGGGTAGGGAGAATAGCAGTGGGGGAGCAGCACAGTTTTTATGTCTCCAACTTGAAATATCATAACAGATCTGATTTTCCCAGACTGAGATTCAGGCCACTGAATCCAGAACAGAGCTGACTGGAAAAGCATAGATTTTGCTTGAAGTGTTGCTTTGTGTTAAGCATGTATTTAACTATTTTCCCAAACTGGTACTTCTCTCAGGTTTTATTAGCACTCTTAGCACCCTAAATAAGATTGGAGTAAAGAAAGGAAGCAAAATTTCTCTGATGAATACGTCAGTAAAATGTCTCTCTTTTTCCCCAAAGAAGGTTATAATGTTGGGGTTTTTTTCAGATCTGCAGAGGAACTGAAGTGATACATGAGCACTTAGCAATAAACATTTTTAATGGAGACCCCTATCCCCAGCTTAATTTCTGCCCTCAGTTATATTGCATTAATCAATACTAGTGATGTTCCTAGCAGTTTCATTGCACTCAGTGAACAATTTTGCTGCTTGGAATTACCGAAACGTGCCTTGAGTGTATTTTGATACTCAGATTTAATAACAGGGGATCCAATATTGATTTTAATGGGAAATTGTTTGTGTATGCATGCGCACATCTGTCTTTTTCTTTGCACCAGTTTCCTGTGCACTGAAAAATCATGCCCCAGTCCAGCACTTGTGACTGCTACAATACTGAAAGATTATCAGAAATAGTACAAACCATGACGATAGTGATTAAAGTGATTAACTGACTAATATGACCTTGCTTCACTGCAAATTATGTACCAGTTCACCAGATGTCACATTCAGTGTTACTCACATGGATGCAATTTCTACCAAGCATTCCTGGCAGTGTGAGTATTCACAAAATTTAGTCTGTAACACTATCTGTCAAATGATAGTGTTACACTTTATTTGGATGCGTTTAGGTCTTAAATCTGGGCTTCTGAAGCCAATATTAGTAGTTACTCTGAATTCCTTTTCTGCAGTGAGATGCAAACAGGCAAGTGGAACCTTAAACAGGCAAATGAGATCTGCGGGCTTAGAATCGTCTCTCTGCTGGTAATATTTACAATTATTCAAAGTTGCGTAGTTGAATTTGCTTTTCAATGAAATCTACTATTTCACTGACAGACAGACAGAGATGTGCTATTTCAAGCCGTTTTTAGAGGTCTTACATGGGCCGTTAGGACTGCTGAAGAGTTCAGCCCCTGGGATGTAAGGGCAAAGGCAAAACAACAGACTTTGCATGTTGTTTTGCTTTCACCTAGACAGATCAAAGGCATTGGGCTGTGCGTGGCTCCTAACTTTTACCTGAGTTTCATCAAAACACAACTGAAAAGTAATTTTGAAAAATCTCTAGATGCTATTTCAGCACTGTATTTAAGTGAGTATTTTAAGAATTTTTCTCAAATCACACTTCTAACTGCTAAAGCAAGCCACAGCACAGGAATGTTTTATGTGTACTTAGTCACTACTTGTGGTTCAAGAAAAAAATATGCCACTGACATTCACAGAAAATTCAGCCTCATTATTTCACAGACTGATGAGTTGCAGTATTTAAGGAAAGGTTAAGGATTCTTGAGCCTAGATGTAGCCAAATTAAGGAAGAAAATTAAAGTGGCTGGTCAAATTTAATCGCTAATAGTTCATAAATTTCCAGGCAATAAACATACCTTTTTTTTTTTAAATTGAGAGCAGATTATTCCTTGGCATATGTGATCTGAAGGTTCCCACAGATATTCTTAAAGTAACTTTCCTTTAAACAATGTAATTTGATTGGGACACTTTCATATGGTCTTCCAAAGTCCTGCTCACCAATACATATCAGGTCAACACACCCTTTGAGTGGGTCAGGAAAATATCACTGCCTTTTTTCTCCCACTACATGGTGACATGAGAGCAGACAAGGAGCACTGTACTGAGGCTGATGATCTTTCACAGGAGTATGGCCTTAGATTTTCTGCTTTCTATGTAGGTTAATAAAAAATTCTTCCTGCAGGTAACTGACTTTTTATGTTAGAGGATTTTTTGTTATTATTTAATAACAAAGACAGACATTTCAAGGCTATATCTATATAAATTACTACAGACTGCTCCTATAAAAAGTACTTAAATTAAAATATAGCATGGATAACTATTTACCTTACATTTATTAAACATGTTTCCAGTTACCAAACCTTTCTGTGACTTTTCTCAGCCATAGATTTTCAGCAAAAAGGACTATAGCTGTAATACATGTACCTCCGTCATATGGATAAAGTGTTTGTATTCAATTTAAAAATGATTTAAAATATGATTGTACAATGAGGGTGCATATATTGCTGGTTTGCAGTATCACACTACACATACACAAGATTTCTAAAGGGCTTATATGCAATATTCATAAAATTAAACAAAACCTTATTAAATCACAGCAGCCCAACCACTACAAAGGTAAAGAGTGCTTTCTTGAGTAATATTTGCAGCTGCACCATTGTACATAGACTGAGAGGATGAGATTAATCCATAGACTTTTGGATAATGCATAGCACAGACTGTCTTCCATGAAAGCAAATTCTCTGTGTCTATATTCTATATATTCTATATGCAGACACATTCTATATGTGTCTGCATGACACATATAGAGCAAGACATATGCATCCTTGGGGTCCCAGGTAACACTTGCTCTGTATTTATTGCTGTTGTGTTGCGGCAGCAGCAGGAGCTGCCCCTGTATTTGTCCATGCTGGAGAAACCAGGGGCATGGGAGGGATAGCTGCCACTCAGGACACAGCCAGCCTGTACATGCGGCCCTGGGTCTGGGTACTCAAGGCACTCTAATGGCTGATCACACAGACATGACCAGCATTTTACTGTAAGCTGTAAAAATAACTCTTCTGCACAACTCCTGTGAATGGCAAAAGGACTAATGTGTCATTCTTGCAAGTGAATTTAGACATAGGGAAATATGTTCCAATGATAAAGATAAGCACTAAAACTGTTTACCTGGGGATGTTGCAGGGAGTGGAACATCAGAGGCTTTTAAGATCGTGCCGGAGAAATGTCACACAGGCATAACAGAAGAAGAGATGATCCTGCGATTTGGCCTAAGGACAGGAGTCTTTTGTAGTTTCTGTTCTGAGTTCTGGCCCAAGACAAGCTGGAGTACATCAGCTTGCATTAAGGGCTCATTTCTTCCCTTTCCTCTTCTTCACTCCCAGCTCTGCTAAAGAAGCATCTGTCTAGTTGGACAGGTGTGTATGTACACATACACAAAAGGGGCAGAAAAAGATTTGGGCCCTCGTGTGATAAAAGACAGCTGAAGGAAGTTAAGAGGAAAGCAGCATGCGTGATGAGACTGATCATCAGGAGACGAAGCAAATTAGTACTGCTTTGCTTGAAATTCGAGTCAGCGGAGCAGATCCAGAGAGCAGTCGCTGGTCCATTGCCAGCCGTAAAACAGGCCCCAGTTGGGGTCACCTTTTCTCCCCAGACCCAGAAGCATGTAGAAGAGATGACCCTCTCTGGGAGCACAAGGAATCACAGAGCATCTGCTCTCCACCACACCATCTGGGCTGGGGAAGTGCTAATCGGAGGCTGGAGCTGGCGCATCAGTTGCTCCCAGCAGCGTCAAGTTGGTGAGGACATCACCATGGCCCTTCCTTCACCTTGCCAAAGTGTCCCTGCTCTGTGCTGCACTGTCACCCCTCCCTCCTTTGCCCACTGTTGCAGCAAGGTTATGGACATTGGAGCACATAAGGCACAGTCAGAGGAGTGCTTCTGTTCCTATTGCATCTGCCTGACTCGTGGCTGCACTGCTGGGCAGAGATGTGGTACATGATAACCCGCGAGATCCTGCTCGGTTATCAGCAGCCCCGGCCTGCCTCGACCGACCTTGTCAGGCATAACCTCCTCAGGAAAGGTTTCCAGGCCCTCAGGCAGTGTTGCATAAAGATGCAAAAACAAGCTGCAAGACAACTTCTCAGGAGGTGAAACAGCCCTGGCAGGTGATACAGGCTCTGTGAGAGATTCAGAACACATTGCAAAGCACCCCTCTACCCCACCTGTGACGTGGAGTTCAGTCAGGGCCTCTTGGGCTGAGGCAGGCGCTGCATTTGAAGGACAGACTTCACCCCCCTGAGCTGTACCCCGGGGGTGGGAAGGGCACTGCCTGCAGCCACAGGAGCGCCTCTGCTGGACCCTGCCGGCGGCCACTCTCTGTCTTCCAGAAGGATCTCAGAGGCCCATGTCACCAGGATGATGTCGTGACCTGCACCCTCATAATGTCAGGAAAGTGTGAGGCACCCCATGAAGTGCCCTTGTGCTCCTCTCCTGGCCCGCTCTCCCCACAGGGTTCTCTGGTGCAGCACAGGCCTGAGGTGGCACACAGGCCTCCCCTCCTTGTGACCACCAGCGGGGCCAGCGGTGTCCCTCCTGCTCTGGTGGGGGAGGAATGAGTTAAACCTGCCCTTTCACCTGCCATAGCAGAGGGTAACGGAGAAACTCTCCCAGTGCTGCAGCCATGCTGCGTGGCGGCCTGTCCCTGTGCTCCCCAGCCCCGTGGCTCGGCTGCACGGTCGTGGGCTGCCTCATCCAGCGGGGACTGCGCCAGTCATCTTTACCTGCAAGAGTCGGCCATCTGACAACACCTAGCACAAACAAACGAAGTGTTTTAACAGCAGGAAGGGAAATTTGGGCCGAGGACACAGTGTTAAAGCCCAGGAATTTGTGGGGTGAATGAACAGGCCAAATCTTCAGCAAAACAAACTATGTGTGTCCGTCCCCACACTGCTTCACCACCACTTCAGCAGCATCTGGTATAACAAAATACAGTGGAATAAGATGTCCTTGCAGCCTTTCCACCTGCCCACTGAACATCCTTGGCATTTCACGAGGTCCAAATACCTCTAAATATTTAAGTGCTTACACAAAGTACTTGACTTCTAGAAATGAGCTTCTGCTATCATTGGCACTATCTACCAAAGCAGGATGGGAAAACTCAAAATCTACACAGGTAAAATTCAAGTTATTAACCTACTAGTTATGTTTCTCAGAATGAATAGGAAGCATGAATTACAACTAATTCCCTTTTTTGCAGCTGTACCCTTGGCAATATAAGTATCTGCTGACCATCAGTATAAAAATCTATCCCGATAAGTCCAGACTGGGATGTTTCAGGTTTGCATGCAAATTAAATGAATGTAATTCTCAGAGTGGTGCTATTACCTCCAATCCATTCTTTGTGTTATGTACCTTTTAGTTTTCATACCAAGTCCTTCTGTTATTTAGCATGAACCATTTTTCCTGCTATAATCTGAAACAATGGCTACCTTGTACCTAATATGTACATGGCTTTTGTCTCCCCCTTCTTATTTCTTGATGCCAGGGCGACTAGTGTGCGTCATGTTTGTTAATAATTTTTTTATAAATCTCTCTTTCTTTTCACTCCCACAGCATGCAATTCCTATGACCGCTGTGTCATTCCTCTCCTTTAGGTTTCTTGGTAATAAAATCCAAGTGATTGTTTTTCTTGATGAATAGTAAATTCACAGACAGTTTAATATTGAGGAGATCAAACTCCTACCAGTTTCAGGTTGAATTCAGAAAATAGCTTAGGCCAGAAACTGATTAGCATATGGAAAAGCTGAAATGTTTTAAAAGTAGTATTTTGGGTTTTTGTTGAAAAATTGACACAACTCGAAGTCTAAACAAAGTGTTAAATCACTGCCAAATATTCCGTATTAGGGCTAACAGAATGTTTCTTAAGGCACACAAACAATTCTTCTACCCACACTCATACCCAAAATGAGGTATCAATTTGACTGGACCCTGTTTTGGGGGGAAGGTGCCATACATCAAATCAAAACAGAAAAGTCAGCTGTGCTTGGAATTCCTGTTTGCTAGATGTTGTGGCTGGGGAGAGGAGGAGGGGCTGTTTTACACCTCGAAGTACCTCCTTAGTCTGCCATTGTCTAGTGGGCCATTACCCAGAGACAGCTGGCCTTATGTCACCTCTCTTGCACAGTGATTTCCCATGTGCCTTTCCAGCTACTTTTCCAACCCACGATGCAGCTCTTATTCTTTCACGTGTATTACTGGTACCACTTTAATTTTGGTCAACGTGTTTATCAGTATAACACACCTGTTTTCACATTTGATAAATTGTATAAGACTATTAATACTGTGTTGCAAAATATACTGTACTGGTTGTCAGCAGTTTCATATCTTTGAAGACATTTACACTGGAGAAAACCAGGATAAAATGAAACTACGACTCTTAAATTGGTCAGTGTTTTAGTCTTTCTCTCCAGGTAAAGCTCCTTAGTGGTGTAATGTGGCTGCAATCCATCAGAGTCCAGCTACACTACTATTATGTTAAAGTATATCAAAGTCAGTGGAGTGATGCTGCTATGCTCTGGCGGAGGATCTGGTCCAGTTTTTGCTATCATTTGCTCTGCTGAGCTGAGTAAATATAGCAATTTCTTGGATTGTCAATAAGAAGGTCACTTTTACTCCTCAATTCCCCCTCGTCCACTCTAATTCAATCATCCAGTTCCAACTTTCAAACTTTTTCTCTAAATCTAAAGACATTTGACTCTATGGCCAATGAAGGGGAAAAAAAAGTCACCGGTACATGTAAAATATGTACATGTGCGTATGAAAACAAAGGTGCTGCTGTTTCTGTTGCCAGTAGCAAACAAGGGATGTTGCTGCTGCCCTTTGAATTCCTAGTCCAGATGGCTATGGCCCACGTAGAGCCCAATAAAGAGCTGCCTTCAGATCAAGACAGAGCTTGCAGACAAGACCAAACCTCATGTCTCTATACGGACAGCCACCTTGTATCTTCAAGGCTCCTTGTATGAGATTCAGTTGCCTAAATTGTGAGCCCGAGATGGAGTTGTTTGGCCTCCAATTCTCATCCCAGAAGTATGTGGATTTCCCCTGGGTCTTCTGCCGTATCTGCTAGCTACATCCGTACATTTTTAGTACTCTAGGACATTTAAGTGACACTTTTCTTTTGGAAGGGTGGGTTATCCTTGGCTATTAAGTCTTATGTTTTTGCAGGTTTTGGTACGATGTCCCCTCACCTGTTTGTAATAGTCCTATCATCTTCACAGGTGCCTACAATCATTCTTGCCCCTGACTTCCAAGCCCATATGCTCTGCATCTGTCCCACTGCATTTTCCTTCACTCTCTTTGCATTTGGTACAGAAGTACATTCTGTACAGAGTTGCAGGATGCTTTGCAGTCTACAGCTGGCTAGCACAGAGGAGGAGCATGCCAGGGTTAATCCTTTGCCTCCACTCCTTATTGAGCAATTAGGCCACTAAAAAAGATCTTTTTTACAGATACTGGAAGAGGCTGTAATTTACTAGGTATTGTAATAAATTTACATCCATCAGGAGGTAGCCAGAGGCAAGTCTGGAGTTTTAGCAGTAGCTAATTTGTAGCTTCACTCTTGGGATAGGAACAGAATTTAAAAAGTTCCCAATACTAAAGAAATTTGTTTAAATTTCTAGTCCCCCAAAAAATGAATGCTTGCTTTAAAAAGCTGTATAGAAGTGAAATTCCTCACTATAGGATCCATTATTGGTATAATTGGAATCATTAACAGAACTGATACAATTTACCCAGCATGCCTGTGTGTGGGCTGTGCCTTTAAATTTGGCAGACTCAAGCAGCTGCAGTTCCCAAAGGTTTGTTACAGAGTTGGTTTCAACACTGCTGCTCCTTTTTGGTAAGACTTTTTAGCTCTTGCTGTGAAATTTTCTGTGTTTGGGGCAAAAGTCGATCCCTTCTTATATGGCATTCCTTTAAAGATTTGGCAATACCAGGTAGCAACTCATGAATGAGTTATAATGTTCTATGTACTTTTTACAGGACATAAATAGTGGTATTTTGTTATTGCGTTTTTAAAGTTTCATCTTGGAAAGAAGTCTTCTCTAGAATTATTATTTTAAATATCTTCTAACAAATGCTGACTAGGTATGGTGTGTTTTAATCCTGTGAACTTTCAGTAGAGGACTTCAAATTGATCTGTTGACTAGAAAGTGGATTTAGTGGCCAATTTGAAGCAGCTGCCTATTCAACCCTGGGACAAGAACAGTAATGACTAATGGTTGTTATCACATGATTGTTACTGAGTGGTTTAAGTGAAATGAGGTTTTGGAGTATCAGTCATTTTTCCTGTGGACTGCTTTCCATGTAACACTTGCTGGCCTTTGGTAGTGGAGTGTTCAACATACCATAGAAAATGAACCTCTTGGGTCAGGTATGAGGTATATTGGCAAGATCGGGGGTGGAGGAGGAAGCTGTATTGTTGTTGCTTGTCTCTTATCAGTTGTTTCTATGCCTAAATTCCTTTAGCAACTTCAAAGCATGTCTCGCAAACACTACGTTAATATAAGGTATTTATAAACTGAAGAGACTCTGCTTCCTGAGTTGTTTTAGAAGAGCTATCAATGTTGATATGTAAATAAGAAAATAACCAGAAGAACATGACACCCAGCTAATTTCAGTTTAATTGGAAGTACCATTAAAAAAGGGGAGGGTGCATAGTTATTGAAGGAAAAAGGACAAAATTGGTGGAAAAGTAGTGGTTGTAAAGTTGTAAACTGATGTAAAAACACAGACTAAAGAAAATTGCTTGTGTATTTTTTTATTTGTTTGGATAGTTTATTGGTTTTATAATGAATCACACAGAAATACAAGCGAGAAAACAACAGCAAAGACCTGCAGTGAAATACTGTGGAGACTTACAGTGCAGTGGAAATGCACAAGTGCTCAAACACATTGTCTCATTTTGAGTGGAGGTTCATGGCTACAGCCTGGTTTATCTCTTTACATCTCACACCAATGGATTTAAGTCTGCGGAGTATAAAAATCACTGTGCATTTTGCTTGAGTACACTTGCAATCCGTCTTGTAAAATTAAAATTAAAAAACCCCCTCTCAGCCATGGGAATACTCAACAGTCTTGTTAATTCTCAGAAGTCTCCAGTGGGACATAATTTTCTTTTATCTTCTCACAAATAGCCTATAGAATCATATGCATCTTGTGCTGGTTTGGTATTGAGTGTGCTACAGTTATATATTATTTAACATTTTGGCCAAGTTTTGGTTTCATGATCAATTACTACTCCGCTGTGTTTCTGCCCTTGTGATTAATGAAGGTTACCAGCGTAGGACTGCAAAGTGCCCTGGGTTCTCTCCCTTACCGATTCCTATTTAAGTGCATTTTGGTCTAATTTTTTCTTGTCTTTCATTTGTGCTAATAATTCTTCTCACAGGTGCTGAATAATGTCTTCATGTTACACATTGCCATGCCAGTGTCCATAGGGAAGCTACAAAGCTCACTAATGCTGTCGTGCCCTGTATTTATTGTCAGGCATTCTGGTAATGCAAAGTGCCTGGGGTCAAAGGGGCTACAGTACTTAGTTTATATTTACAGGGATTCTACTAGCTGTTCTGATTTATTGACTTTTGTGATCAGACTGACAAATGAAGACATATTGGAACCATACAAGAAGCAATGTTTTCAGTTTCATCATGAACCTTTGCTAGTGTTAGGGTGTTGTATAATAGTCTGTTGTTCAGCTATTCCCCAATTTCCACAGGAGAAGATAATTAGCGTTTTAAGACTTGCCTCCTTAGGCTCTTTTTTTAATAGACTGAGAGGTATATTTGCCTAACTTTCACAGCTCAAAACTTTCAAAGGATTAGTTAAAATAGACTAATGCTTGTATAAAATAACATCTACAGCAAGTACTTCCTAATCTGTAGAGAATGGTGATGATGTGGGGCTTTTTTTTAAGTGCAGATGTGGTTTTGAGGGCTCTTTTTGGTTGCGTGTGTGTGTGTGTGTGGTTGGGTTTCTTTGTCTCTCTCTGGTAGAGTTCCCCAGTTACCTCATGTCCTGGTTTCAGCCAGGATAGAGCTGGTTTTCTTCACAGAAGCTAGTGTGAGACTGTGTTTTGGATTTGGGATGAGAAACTGTTGATAATGTGCTGATGTTTTGGGTTGTTGCTGAGCAGTCAAGGACAGTCCAGCTTCTTGTGCTGGGCTGCCAGCGAGCAGGTTGGGGGTGCACGGGGAGCTGGGAGGGGACACAGCCGGGACAGCTGACCCAGACTGGCCAAAGAGATATTTCCTACCATACGACGTCATGCCCAGTACACAAACTGGAGTTGGCCGGGGGGCGGAAATCGCTGCTCGGGGACGGGCTGTCGATCACGGGGTGGTGAGCAATTGCTGTATTGGGCATCACTTGTTCTTGTACATTCCTTTGTTGGTATTATCATTGTTGTTCCCTTCTTTCTTTCTGTCCTATTAAACCGTGTTTATCTCAACCCACAAGTTTTTTCCCAATTCTCTTCCCCGTCCCACTGCAGGAGGGGCAGTGAGCGAGCGGCTGCGTGGTGCTTAGTTGCCGGCTGGGGCTAAACCACGACACCTCAGTCCCAATATATTTGCTGCTGTGTAAGGGATTTCCATGAAATTGTTGTATAGGTTTCTCCCCTTCCAGAATGATATATCAAACTGGGGTTAAACTGTAAAAATAGTGTGTAAGCCCAATTAGGATAGATTTCAGCTAGGGCTTATTGGTTAAATGATAGGAGTGTCATGTCCACCTTATATTTTTCTGGAGTGAGCTTGTGCATCTCACTTAAAATGGATGAAATTCAATTGATCTGTGCGTATTGAGAACTGGACCTATGCTTTAGCTTGACAACTTCATGGGTCTCGATGAGTTGGACTGTCTTCTCTGTGTGAATCTGCTGTAGAGAGCATGGAGGAGTTCATCTTGATGTCACTAGTTGTCAATATCACTTTGCAGAGTGCTAAAATGATAACGAGTGATCTGGTGACCATTACATATGATACAATGATGATGTGAAGCATAGCACTTTGCCACTGTATGTTTTTGTTTTCCGTTCCTTATTTTTATATCAACACAACACGTGCACATGCAAACACCCACACATTCATGCACACACATGCAGTGTATGCCTATTTTATGAATCTGTAGGTAAATGACTCAACTGTGGTTTAAAAGTAGGTGGAAATGTATGCATCCACACAAGCATCTGCTAGGAAGATGGGAGTTGCAGCCTTTTCATTTTAGAAGTGAGTTTTTACTCTCTCACTTTTTTGAAGAGTTTAAAAAAGAAAAACATAGTCTCATGCCACTGTGTGAAATGATGTTCAGAACAGCTTAGACTGTTCTAATGGCTGATTTCAATAATAAAAGACAACAGGGGACTGAAAGGTGCAGTGCAGGAAGCTGGGAAACACATTCCTTCCCCAGAGGGTGTACTTAGCTTTGTGCCTTTGATCACTTGAGAAGTATCATTAGAGTGCAAAATGGCAGGCACTAGGGAACATTACAGCAATTATAATGTGATAGTTGAAAAAAAAAAAAATCAAAAGAAGTTTGAACTTATTTGGGAGCTTTCATGAAGGACTGATCACAGCTGAAGGATAGGATGCTTTAATAGATAAAATATAGATGCTACAGTGGGACTAATCTTCAGATATTGACTCCCAAGTTAGCTCTGGTACAGAACAGCCTGTACAGAACAGGCTATATTTACAAATTCAATAAACCTAATCTTTGTACGCACTTTATCTTTACTGACTATTTGTACTGCAGTAGCACCTGCAAGCCCGTGTTACTCAACTAGATCCCACTGTGCTAAGAACTGTACAAACACGGAACAAAAAAACCAGGCCATGGAACAAGAAAAGGCCCAGAAAGCCTTTAGAAAATGAGGCTGCAACATAGTTGTTGGCACTTGGAAAATCAAAGTATTTGTCTAATACCTTGCAAATCACTGTACAAATATTGTTGTAGCTTATTATTACATACTGTTATGGAGTGGATTTATATTTTTATTTTCTTAGTTTTTAAAGAACAAAGGAATCTAAACGGCAGTGATTTCTAAAGTGTTTTAGTAGTGCCTTGGCAATACAGAGCCAGACTTTGCTTTGCTGTGGCCTCAAAGAAACCGCCTTTTTGGTCAGAGGAACTGCTGTTAGTGGGGGCAGCAGGCCAGATGTGTTAACGTTTGTATACATTTCTGCTGTGTCCAAAGCCTTGGGTGTAAAGCTGACAGCAAAGACAATTTCCACTTTCGTCCTCTCTAGAGAGCAAATAACTCTGTGGTGAATCATGCCAATTCTAGCAACTAGGGTTATGTGTGTTTGTAGGTGTGAGTAGGAACATGAGCTAGAGATGTTCACACAACTTCAAGCTTTAACTCCAGTGTTCTGAAAACATATTGTATGGTGTTAAGTAAAAAGGCTAGGTTGCTAATAGAGCAAAATGCAAGACTTCAACATGAAACAAGAGGACTGCAGACTCGGAGTAGCTTTGTGCTTTACAGATAAACTGTCTAGACAAAACCAGCATGAGCATCTAACTAGTGCAGCAGTTTTGTGTCACCTGTATTGTCCTTGTCTGTACTTCACAAAATCCAATAATAACCACAGCTTTTTAAATAAGCCTTTTAATACCTCAGCACAAGTTGTATTGATTGTGCTCACATGCAACATCCTTAACATAAAACACAGCAGGTAAAAAGAGAGAAATAAGGGGGCAGGGGTGTGTAGGGTGTTAAAGTTCCAATTGGACACTTGCAGAACACATTTTGTTGTAAGGTAACAAAAGAATTTCAAACAAGCCATCTTCTCATCATCATCAACCAAAGCAGGCTGCCCACACAGACTTGGCATTTCAATTTTCTTTTCATTTTCTTTTGTTTGTATTGGATGCATTGCCCATTTTCCTTAGTTCATAGATGACTCACTGTGATAGGAGCTTGGAGAGCACAGCCCATTTTCAGAAATGGCAATTATAATGAAAAAAAAAAAAAAGGATCCAGTTGCCTCAGATTCTGCAAATTATTCCATCAAACCTGAGTTAGAATTGTTTTTCCTTTTACTGGTCCTCCACTCAGCCCCCTTCTTTTTGCAGCCACTTAAATGTTATGGGGCTGATGGCATATATAGCTACATAACACTTATCTCCTGGCTTACTTTACCTGACTGAGAAGACTTCCTGTTGTAGAAACAGTTAGCATTTCATAGGGAAGAGCTGGAATGTCTTTGAGTGCTGGTACTCTGTCTGGGTGAAAGGCCAGTGAGGTATGTAGTCCTTTTGTGCTGACTCAGAGGACTATTTCAACCTTTTGGTTTTTTCTTGGCACTTCTAAATGGCAAATACCTGCAGTTGGTTATGTATATAATAAATTTTAAAAGACCATATTTCATTGAACAGAAGAAAAGTAGAGAAGAGGTTATTAGTTATGGAGGTATCGCACACACCTTAAGCACCTGATAGAGAGGCAGGAGACTACTGTTTTCCAAAGCTGGCAAGTCACTTGATTCTCTTGGCTTTGCTTCTGCCTTCTGTGAATGGGATATGATTCCTTGCTTTGCTTTTGGTAGTAAGAACCTATGTGTGCTCTAGGTTGTGAGTGTCTCTTATTTGTTTATTCATGCATTTGTTCCCATTACCCACAACTTTTGGATTTTTGCATTTTGTACTTGAGCTGGCTGAGATCCGCAGAGGTCTTTAAACTCTGAGCTTCTATTTTGGTGTCTAACTTACCATATGTTTCAATGGGAAATTAATTGCCTCCATATCTTTATGGACCTGGTACTAAACGATTTGCCCAAAGAGACATAGCAAAATATAGTGAGCTATTTCTCCAAGCTATTATCTCTTACACTGAATGACTGGATCACGCTTCACCACTCACTGTATTATAATAAGTCATAATTCATTAATGTTTTTGAAAGTTCTTGTAAACCTCTTAGGAGCTGAGCTTTGAGTACAAAATGCTATTTTACCCATGAATTTCTGAAACGTTTCCTACTTTCACTTTTTTTTTTTTAAGGGGAGACAGGATGTAATAGAAGGCACAGTTGGACATTTACAGTCTCGGGATTTCAATGTAATCAGGGAAGGAAAGAGACAGTAGTACGAAACAGGATCTTTCATGTGACAGGGGGTAACAGTGGAACTAGACTGAGTCAGAAAGGTAAAGAAAAGCCATTCTGCAGTGTTGCCCATACAAAAATCCAGGTTATTTCAATCTAAAATATTTACATATGAATTTACTTTCCCCTACCTGCTTTTTAGGTCCATGAGACCCAAGGCCAAAGCAGTTTGATTAGTTTCCCTCAATCCAGAAAACATAACTTTTGCCATTTGCACCTTCTACATAGGAATAATTGAAAGAAAAAGGGATAGAAGCTTGGGACTGCTGTTTTTGGAGTACCAGAAAGGGCAAAATAAAGGAGACCATGGGAAAAGCCTGCAAAACCAGATATTATAGGCACACCGGAACCAATAACAAAGTTATTCACAACCTTTGGAAGGTGGAGAGAGCATAATCCTAAATGTTGGGAAAGATGTTTTTCCTCAGCATTTCCTACTTTTATGTAGTTTGCCATAACCTGCACTTTGAAAACAGTTTCAGCCTTTCAAAAAACAAACTCCAGGATGCCATCTGTAACACAAAAAGAGACCACAACAGTGGTACCAGCAGAGGGTATAGTGAGCTGATGCCCTTCCTGAGCCAGAGCAGGCTGCAATATGAAGAATTCACAGGAAAAAATTGTAAGTGCAATTGATGTTACTTGGATTCTTTAAAGATATTCTTTCTTGAAACCTAATGGGCTATTCTTCTATTCTCCTGGAGAAACTGGCAGCTCGTGGC
>NW_010533701.1:0-12458 GCF_000687285.1 Phaethon lepturus
GTGGCCAGCAGGAGTAGGGAAGAGATTGTGTGCTTATACTTGGCACTGGTGAGGCTGCACCTCAAATACTGTGTTCAGTTTTGGGCCTCTCACTACAAGAAAGACGCTGAGTTCCTGGAGTGTGTCCAAAGAAGGGCAAAGAAGCTGGTGAGGGGTCTGGAGAACAAGTCTTATGGGGAGCGGCTGAGGGAACTGGGGTTGTTCAGTCTGGAGAAGAGGAGTCTGAGGGGAGACCTTCTTGCTCTCTACAACTACCTGAAAGGGGGTTGTGGCAACATGGGTGTTGGTCTCTTCTCCCAACTAACTAGTGATAGGACGAGAGGAAATGGCCTCAAGTCGCGCCAGGGGAAGTTTAGATTAAATATTATGAAAAATTTCTTTACTGAGAGAGTGGTCAAGCATTGGAACAGGCTGCCCAGGGAGGTGATGGAGTCACTATCACTGGAAGTGTTCAAAAAACGTGTAGACGTGGTACTTCAGCATATGTTTTAGTGGGCATGGTGGTGTTGGGTTGATGGTTGGACTTGATGATTTTAAAGGTATTTTCCAACCTGAATGATTCTGTGACCAGTTTCATCTCTGTTTTACTATGGAAAAAGTCATGGCTTACTTCATAAATATAAAATCTGATGAGCTGCAGAAAATGAAAAAACGAGAAACTTGGGGGACAACTTCTTTTTAAATCTGTTGACTTTACTACACTTTAATCTCTATAAAATAAACTTTCTCTTAATCTGTAAAACAGGTCGCTTAGCAGGTGGTAACACTTCTGTAATTATGATGCAAACTCAATATAGGGGCAGCCCAAAGGAGAACCATGCAGAAAAAAATTGGAAAAATGAAGAGGTGTGATGACATCCCACCTTGTACCTACTGAACATTTAATGGCTAAATTCTCCTTGTAAATGTCAGCCATTTCAAGAGAATAGCATTACCCCTGTGATTTACTTAGTGTCTGCTGCTTAGCTGTACACGAGCTGCATCAATCAGTCCATTTCATGGACAATCTCTACTTTGTTACTGCACAAATTAACATCTGTTGCTGAAGGTATAATAATAAATACATTAATACATTACAATAAATACATAGTCATTACATTTCTTTAAATCAAAGATGTTGGCTTTTGGAGCTTATTCCTACCTGAAAATAATTAATTGTACTTCTACTACAGAGGATGTTTTGGGCTGGTTATTACGAAGAAGGGTATTGCAATAAGCTGGCATTATTTTTGTTGTCAATCATGATTGTTAAATTACTTCCTATACTGCCTGCTAAATATATCTACTATATCTCAAGATACCTTTAAAAAATAGACAAAATTTTTAGGAACTTATGTGAATTGTTAAGCAACATAAGGAATACCTTAAGTGGCAGTATGCTTATTGATCACTTTTTTGCATTCTCCATCCTCATTGTACATCGCAGGTTGTCATAGTTATGGAGCAGGCAAAATGCTGAGAATAAACAAGAAAAGGTGTGAGTAAATATAAAATACACTGTATTTTGTGTAGAAACCCAAGCTATAGAATTCCAGGAAGCTGTTGAGGAAACTAAAGTATGTCAGGCCTTTTCAAAAGCAAAGAAACAATAACCCCATTGCCACCAACATCATTGGAGTCATATAGTGAAAAATTAGGGCACTGTCAGCTCTTCCAAAATGCTCAGAAATTATATGGAGAACAACAACATGAAGTGACAGAGGAGTCATCAATGGAAGCTTCTCAAACCCACCACATACTTCTGAGTGTAGTCATCCAAGAATAAGTTCCTTTGGTTTTCCTAAAGAAATTGAAAATAGGTGTTCCTATTTACTTCATCAAAAGACTCTTTTGCCCACTTCACATAACTTGATTATTCTACTACTTAGGAGCTGAGGCTGAGGCTGACTAATACTGCAAAGAGCGGTCACCCTCCAGTATGCTGTGGAAGGCTGTTGGTCACAGGAACCATTTCTCCTGCTGCAGTAGGAGGCAGCCCTGAGATCACATCTGCAAATCATTCAGATAAGTGACTTTGGTTCCACATAAAATAATCTCTTACAACTATCCGGTTCTGGAATTTGTATGTGGTTAGTGTGATAAATGTTAAATGATCATATATATACACAACAGACAAAGGATAATCATAGGGTCAATGAAAAATGATAGTGAGGAATAGATACTGGGTGATAGGAAACAGCACATTTGTTACACAGCTCATTTGTAGCTGTCTGCAGAAAGGAAAGGGAGGGTGAGAGTCTGCCCACGTGTTAGAGATAACAGCAGTATCAGCTATAAAAATTCTAGATGCACTAAAAGCAGACAGAGCCTAAAGTCCAGATAGTATATAACCGCAAGTTTTTAGGAGAGGCACATCTGCAATCCTTTCACTGACATTTTCTAGAAGTTCACAAGGGTCAGGAAGAGATTCCTGAAGCTTAAGAAGTAGCAGATTTGAATCCCACATTTTTAAAGAGGGCAAAGGACAGGAAACTATAAACTAGTAAATGGAACATTGTTTGTAGAGAAACCTGGACACTGCCTAAGTGATTTGGCTAAAGAACACCTGGAAAGGTTCACTCTGATTAAGGAAAGCTAGAATGGTTTATAATTCATTACATTTTTTGAGGTCTTTAGAGATATTACTGCCATTCTTTATAGAGTTCTTTATAGATATGATGACTGCTGTGAGTCAAATAAATAGGTTAATTTGTATCATAATAATGTGCGTATGGTTAGTGTGAGGCAACAGCACATACTACAGCTTTTCAATGCTCCAGCTTAAGTTACTGTGGAAGTGCAAGAAAGGTTAAATGCTAGACAGAAGCCTACCATTGTTAGTGGTAGGAAAAAGGTTGAAAAAGAGAGGCTATTAAAATACTTTTTTTTAATGGATTTTTTCATTCTCTTTTTTAAATTCTGAATATTTGGGAACACTTTTAAAATAAGTATTTTATTCTTTCTTTGGTATTTTTTACAGCAACACAATGAATCTTAGTATCTTGCAGTCAGAGCAAAATTAATTTTAGTGGCAAAGTCCGCTGACATGGCAATGCATCCCCTTCCAACAAGAACTGAGAATTTGGGGCAGGGAGGTTGATACATAGTGAACACACCTGTGCCCCACACAGACCTTCTGCAAAGCCAGTTCTGCATCTGCTGTTGCTCTCAAGAGTGGGGTGTAAAATGGAGCTGCAGCACGAACAGGCATTTCTCCACCTGTCCTGCTTGCTGAGGTGAGGTTTTCTGACAGGCTTTGCCATCTCAGGCAGAGACAATGTTTCAGAGGAACTCTCTTCTTACAGACTTTTCCCCTTCTCTCGTGAGAGTTGTTCTCCAGCCATATCTTGTTCAAGTAATACTGAATTGGAGAGCTGTGCCTTTCCACTCTTCTGTCAGGACATCAGTTTTGCTCCCCTCACTAACCCCAGCCTTTTGGAAACAGCGGAGGGAGAGGCAGGATGCTTCTGTGCACAGCAGACCTGTCGGGGGGGGAGCTGCTTTGCTGGTGCATCACAGGTGCACACACAGTCAGATTTTCTAGCCCTAAAAGATCCTGCGTTTGAAGAGCAAAGAGCAACTATGATTTCTGGATGCTTCCCATCTTCTAGCAGTCTCATTGAACAGGGCTGGCTGCCAATAAAGAAGGAAAACAATTTCCTCATTGAAATTTATTACCACTGTGTATTGGAACCTACTGGAAAATTACTTACTGCTCAGCATTGCAATTAACTCAGCAATAGATTTTCATAAGGTTTCCATTTTCACAGGCTAAGGGCCAAATTCATCCCAGATGTAACTTCATTAGTGCCAATACAGCTACACTGAGAATAAATTTGGCCCCATGATTTTAGGATCTCTGTGTGTAGGGACTCTGTAATAGTTCATGTCACTATTTGTGTCAAACCATGAAAAGGACAATCTCTTGGAGTCACGTAACTGTTCTCCAGTGGAAATTTTATTTAAAACTAAACAGCTCAAGGTCAGGTACCTCTCCAGTGACCAGGAGCTCCACAGTCAAGAGCGCTTTTCCTAGTACAGCATGAGCCAGGGACAGATGAAGCTCGCGTGTAACTGGGAGGAGGCTTGTACAACCCCATAATTGTCTCCCCATTCCTCCCTTAGGACTAATGCAAGGCTAAGTACACTCAGTTTGCATGATAATTCACTATTTCTCAACTTACATATGTGGTAACCATAGTTATCTAGAAGGGGTAGAGAGATCAAGTAGGTGATCTAAAGAAGAGGACATGGATTAAGATGTAGAAATTATTTTGAAGCAGAGCTATCATGAGGGCAGTCAAGACTGTGGAGCACCAAATGTTCCCAGAATTCTCCTTATTGATAGTTTACTGTGTTAAATTTAAATAACATACCTTTCGGGCATTATATAAATGGCAGAAAACCTGATTTGTGTGTTCAGACTAGTGAGGCTTTTTAAAAGTACGACAACGTCTCTGACACTGCGTGCTATTCTGAGTATCCTCAGGCTACCCAAAGTTTCATTCAGGTACTTGCCAATGAAAAGAGTTCCGTTAACTTTTTATGAAGAGTTAAATTTCTGAAGCCAGAAACTCTGCACTCAGTAAAGGCCTCAGTACACTTGGTATCAACTGAGAGGCTCCCTCTCCTTCTAATGAGAGCTCGAAGGGCTTCTATAAAAATATCATTGATCAGGCATTTCTATCCATAGCTCACACACATCTTTCAACACTCTGTTGTGCTTTGGTATTACAAGGGATGAGAATAACTTTACACCTGTGTTTAGTCAAAGCTCACATTGACAAGCAAAGTCAGAAAGCACTTGCTCAATTTCTCTTCCGAGGCACTTAAATTATTTCCTCACAGTCTTTTAATTTCAGAGTTACACTCACATTAATGACATTTATTCACTTCATTAAAGTTTTATGTGTGTATCTGAACACAGAATCAAACTCAGAGTTGGATTTAAGTTAATTTCAAAATCTTGGTCCTTCTTGCCTTTCCTTTTATTTAATTTATTCTTTGCCAGAGTTTTCACCAAAAGAATGCATTGTTTTTATCTATTGCACAAAAGGTTGCATTTCACTCTGCATGCTCATTTTTGTGTTATTGCTCTGGGCCCTATCTGATTTTAAATGTTTAAAGTTAAGCAAGTGCTTAAATATTCTGTGAGGTGAGAGCCTCAGGCCTCACAGACCTACTGAAGAGACTTATAAGGATTGTTTCTCTTTTAAAGAAAGGTTACTGAGTAATACTGAGGGTGCTTAGTGTCATGAAAGAGCTTAGGGCTTATTCCTGAACAGGAACTTTCTGTAGTTAATTTTGAAGACTTAAAGTTACGGAGGGAAAAACAAAGAATTATGTAAGAGGAGAAAATACATGTTCAGGGACTTTTTTTTTCTCTTCTCATTTTAAGTCTGACACCTGAAGCTGGAAATTTCAGGCAGTTTCTTGAGTAGTTCAGAGGTAGCTCTTGGGCAGTGTCATGGATGGTGGTAGACCAGTGATGCTGGGAGTTCTCTGTCAAAGGAGGTTTTCTGCATGCAGTTTACAATGCTAAGCAGGTTGGTAGCTCACCCTTGTCTTAGGAGCCTCAGCAGCCTTAGCAGCTGTGGAGAATTCCTACCTGCTGAAGGTACTATGATCTGTTGCCACCTGGTCCCAATACCTTGTAGTCTTGAATTCTTATTGGACATTTTCTGGATCAGATTATTCCTCTTCCAGCTTTGCAGTTTACAGGCTAAGACAGGGAAAGGAACAGAGAGTAAATGGGGCTAAGAGACATGACAGTCTTCTTCAGGTGGTGACACCTTTCTTCAGCTATCTCTTTCCTTTGGAGATGGGGCTTGTTTGCCCTGTGAAGATTGCTTCTCAGTGTGCTGTGGCAGACACACATCCCTGGAGAGCAGGCTAGTGGGCTGGGGCCAGAGCAGGTGCCAGGGCTTACTTTGCAAGGGAGAAAACCTTTATCTTCTCCCATTCCCTTCTGATGACGGGAATAGAACACCCCAAGGAGGTGTTTATGGTGTTTCTTTCTCATGAGTTTTAGCACTGGATGGCATCTGCATTGGCCCCAGTGACTGCTTTCCCTCTCTCCTACATATTGTCATAAGACAGTGTCTTAGAGGGCATTTCTGGCTGCCCTCACATTCTGTGTCAGAGATGTTTTAGTTACGTCACATTTCATCCAAGATTTATGATTTTTTGCCTCTATCCTCTGTCTTCTCCCTTTTTCTGATGGTTTATTTTATTTTATTTTTTGTGTTTTTCTCAAATGGCCCTTGTTTAAATGTTAAGAGGCTGTTTTCATATTAGTGTGTTTATATTTTCAACATATGTTTATTTTGCTACAGAACACTCCAAATGACCTGGCAAAAGAAGTGGCAGCTTTTATAAATAAAGCCATTACTGTAATTATTCTGATTTTTAACTTACAGTATATTTTTATGTGACTTGAGAGACACAAACAGAAAAAATTCCAGGCCACACTTAATTAAATAAGTATTATTTTGTTTAACTGTATTATCAGCAAGAAAGCCTGGTCTTGGCTCACTGAAAGCTGACTTTTATATCTAACACCAGAGGCTTTCAAAATTTTATCCTGCTTTTTTTCAGGTAACTACACTCAAATGTCTTGGCTTTCATTAAGAATGTAGTAAGTCATTCTTTTTCCCTTTCCAACTTAGGTGATTTTAATTACAGGAGGTTTTACTGAGAAGATAGCTCCTTCATGATTTGGATCCAGATTGCTGACTGTAACTTCCATGACTTCTATAAAATACTTCCCTCTCCCTAGATCCTTTACCTAGTGTGGCTCTCACCTCCCACCTCAGGTTGTTCTGGTGCGGTAAACACTCTCTGCAATGACGTGTTTCCAATGCATTTCCCCCTATGTCCAAAGCACACTGGATCCAGCCCTATTTTTGCAACAGAGTTCAATGAGTGAAGAACTAATTGAGCCTCTAAGTTTATGAGTCTATAATGGAACAAAATTCCTTTCAGACTCCTAGCATTCTCTTGTTAGAGCTGGAAAAATGTACAATGATACAGCAGTGGGTATTATGCACACTGCAATTCATTTCAGCAGTACAGCTTCTCAGAGCAGGCACACACTTTGTTTTAATAGTGTAATAAAGAGAAATGTACAGCTAGGAAAGAGCACTCAGATAAAAGCAGTCCATTCATGTGATGTAGATTTTGTGATGAACGTTGCATTGTGTATCCATCAGATTGATGTTCATAAAAGCCCAGTGTTATGCTATATGTAAGAACTACCTTTCAGTTGTGTCATAGCGTAGAGCACTTATCATTTGAGTATAACAGTGCTTTCTGTTGACCTTTTGTTCTCACGTCCTTTGATGGCTTTTGCGTCCCTATGGGAGTAAAAAGGCTATTGCAATGATGGTCTCAAAAACCAGCAGAGAAGAAATTCAGCATAAACATTTGATATACTTTGTGGTTATCCTGATGTGTGACACTGAATCCCTGACTGCAATACCAGTATTCTGCTGGTGGACAAGTCTGCTACCAGCACCTTCTTTTTGTATCATTCTTCTCCCTTTTAATGTTTGTCATCAAATTTTCCAAGTCTGGTAGAAAATAATAGACATTTCTTTGGCACCACATCTAGCTGTATCTTTCATGGGATTCAGCATGTGCAAACTCACTCCTCTACTTATTGCCTGAGGCTTTCTCATTCGGACTCAGAGCTGTTCCCCGGAAGAGGTTTTTACAGCAATGAAAGACCCTCCTCTTTGCTCTTTCCATTCAGGTTTTCTCCTATAGACTTGACTTTCTTGGGGACCTTAGCATTCTTAACACAAAAATTCTTGTGAATGAGAGATCTATAAGAACGTTATTAAGATCTCATAAGGCAAGAAAAATGTGGCCCCCACTGAAAACTGTACTATTACATGCTACCTGTTGGAGAAAAGACAGAAATTTTGGTAGTTCCACATATGGTCTCACCAAATTACAGGGTTTGGGGTAGAAGAGTATTGAAGTTTATGTTAAATTTTGTGCATAGTCTATTTTTATTTGCTCTGTTTTGACTTATTTGTCTAAGAAAGATTTTTGTTGCCTAGTCCTTTTGTAGTAATTTGTGTGAGACGTTTGAGGAGGGAAAAAATGAGGTGGTAGCAGTTAGACTTTTTCTTCTGGGACTATTCTATAAAAAGTCACAGTGCTCAAAGTGAGCTTAATTATGGCTATTCTGATACAGCTGAACACAGTTTTCTGCTCAGTGAGGGAGAGCTGGCCACATCTGAGACTTTCTTAAGAGCAGGGCCTGAATAAAGTCTCTTATTGAACTGGAACTAGAGCTGGGATTGTTCTGCAAACAGCCAAGGAAAATATAGGTGCTGGTAAGCCAGTGGGAAGATTATCAGAGACAGTACACCAGGGTGGCTCCAGCCCCGTAAATTATTTTACAGTGGCAGGAGGTCTGTGGGAGTGTTTATATTTGCTGTCTGACATCCCTCTTTCATTTTTATGATGTGTGATAGATGGCATGTTTTTATTTCAGGACAGCTTCCTTCTGGATAAGGAATCGGTAAGTCAGAGAGCAGTGGCCATCCCTTGTGAGCTGCAGCCAGGAGGGCTTGGGGTGAAAGACTCCAGTATGTATTTTCAAGGACTGATTGAAACTTGTCGATGTAGGGGAAAAAGGAATTTGGAAGAAACAGCAAGGCCCTATAGTCCTTAGGCAACATCTGAACAATCAGACTTGGAAAAGTTCTTGCATCCAGACTAGCAAGTCTCTTACCAGTGTGAGCCATGCATGTATGTCCTACCAGTCCTCTTCTGGCCACACACCATAGTTTTTTGAGAGAAGGAAAACTGAAGCCCATGTTGAAGCATGCCAGCCAATTCCACAGTCAGGGATCAATATCCCCCACACATCCATCTCTCCTGTTCCAGCCTTGGATCATACAATAGCAACCAAAACCAGGCTCTTCTCATACTCATAGGCTTCCTATATCAAAGGGTCATTTGCAGACTTGGCAGTACTTTGGCCCAGCTGAGAGCAAGATCTGTCCAAGGAGCCCTGTGGTCTCAGTAGCCCATGGACTTGAGCCCAACTGGATCTCCTTGTTCCCCAGCCTCCCACAGGGTCCCCAAAGCATAATGCTGTCATGAAGGACTACAGGTCTTTTTTATAGACCTTGCTAAATCAGCTGTAAAGTTGTCTACAAAATATATGTAACAAATTTTAAATAATAAAAAGAATCACTCCTTTCTTGAAGAAAAAAATTATATTGAAATTTTTTATCTGCTAAATCATGAATATGCACCATTATATGCCCAACCTATACAGCTGTATGTTACAGGGGGAAAAAAATAGTATGGAAAGCTCTGAATTGCTTTGCAAGTGAAATATTCAATAGAGAGCTCATTTATTGAAACAACACATTCCTTTGGAAATGTAATCATTAGATGACCAAACTATATTAGACAAGCAATAAGGTCTCAGGAAAAATTTTAACTACATAGGAAATCATAGTTTCTCTTTTATAGTCACTCTATATACTGAGGACTCATAGCTTATTCTGCAAGACATGAATCAATAAATGACAGGCTTTAACATGGGTTTTTAATGAATGTTTTGTATTTAAATACAAAATAACATGAACATTGAATTTTTTAGATTTACAGGGATACTATTACAACTGGCAGATGTGAAATTTAACACAGACAAACCACTTTTTGCAAAGATTGCATTTCATTTTATGGCATTCACCTGATAGTTTGCAATCCTCAGTTTGGAGTTCTTTCAGCAATGTTAAAAACCGAGCTCCTGAAACTGAGTGCCCAAAAACCCATATGTAAAAATCACACCCATGATCTCTCAGAGCTCATTTCCCACTCTCACACTGCAAACCTTTAGGGTTTGAAAATGAAACAACCCTTGAGGCTTGAAAGTGAAATTCACTTCACCTGCATGAAATCACAGTAATCAAGTTTTTTATGGGTGAAGTATAGCAAGGGAGAGGGAGGAAAAATTTACACTACAGAAGTGTGGGGTCAAGTCAGGAGGTCCTACACCATCTTTCTCCATCCCATGCAGCTGCTCCTTTTACTGGACTATTGACAGTATCAGCAGCTGCAGTTCTTCAACAAGCCTGAAAAGCCAGGGCTCTGAGAGCTACAGACAGCCTACAACCAGGAGCTCTTTCTCCAGCCCACTCTGGCCTCTGCTGTCGCCTTCCCTGCACAGCTGCACCTCTGGGGTCCCATCTAGTCATCTTTACCTTGAGACTTGCTTGGTATTATCTGCCTGATTAATTGAACCATTTAGGTCCTAATACAGAGCTCCTGAAGGTAGTAGAAGTTTTGCCAATGAATTTGAGATTTAAACTCAAGGTGGGTCCCTTAAAACAAGCAGGATAATATGAAATGGCAAAATGACAGTAACTGTAGAAAATCTGGGACTGGTGCTTCACGAAATTGTTGGGATTCACCAGCAATGGTAAGGGCAAACCCAGGATGTCTAAAGTAGCTTCCAATAAACAAAACACATTAACACAGACATCCTACAGCAGTAGGGTAAAAACTGGACATTAACAGTACATATGCTAAAGGTGCTAACAGAAATTAACCCAAATAAGTAGAGGTTGGTCTATGGGTATAAAAATTTCACGTCTTTATAGGAAAGTATCATTAGATGAAATTGACTGTTGCCATTGCCACAAGGGGCATTGCAAACACTGTAATTAAAATACAGAGATGCTTTTTATCCATCTGCAAATGCGTGGGTTTCAAACAAGGTATGAACTTCTGAGAGCTGTCAGAAGAACACACACTCTCTCTGTCACGGGACAGAAATTGCAACAAAGCCAAGCAAAAACCCCAGGTTATATGTGCATGAATCTGATTTTAGAACACTCCCTAGATGAGACAGTGTTAGATAAGATATGCAAAGGCTAAAACCGATGGTGAAACCCTGCAGAAAGAAATTCAGCCACTAGGATGGGAAGGGTTGTACTGGATTTTCAGTCTAGTTTAGCAGGATTGTGGCTCCTGAATTGTTGTAGAAAACTGTGCTATGAAGAATATGAGAATGTAATTAGGGGATGAAACAAGCTAGAAGTGATGTTTTATAACAGCCTCAGGTGAACATTAGGGAAGCAGTGTTAAACATATACCAAAATTCAGACCAAATTAAGCAACAATGTTCATAATGTGGTACAGGAAAATTGGCCCCTGGGAACAAAGTTATTGTACATTTCTGTATGTTGGCTGGAAAAAAGTCTCTTAAATGTTTGCTATTCTTGCTTCTCTGAGGTGGTCTTGCCTGAAGAAACTACAGGGATTGAGCATACCCAGTTTGGTTTTGTTACATAAGTTTTACTTCACCTGGAAGTATTTGGAAGCAGCTATAGGGCACAGAACATGATTTTAAGTGCTTCATAAAGAAACAGGCTTTTAGATACATCTTCTCATTCCCATGACCACCATATGACAGGTTCTTCGGGGAATTATGGCTGAATTATAAAACGTCCGTGAAAATAGTTGTAGAATCAGATATTGATCATTGTTTAGCTCTTTGAAGATACAGAAAAGCGTGAACGCCGGTTCTGTGGAGGCTGCCGTGGGAGAGCTGTTTCCCTCTAACCACTAGAATTGGTTTTTAGAAGTTTTGGTCTGGACAACGCACTTCGCAGGCCAGGGACTGGTATTGCTGGTGGTCATTCTGGTTGTGCAAGGGGGTCATGGCTGAGAGATCAGGAGGACAGTGTCATCTCTAAAGCCACAACCATTTACCATGTTCACTCTGGCACTGCCTGGGGTAAGAACTGACTCTGACATAGAGGTATTTCAAGATGTGTGCTTTGTTAGTGCTCATTCATACTGACTTTTAACTGATATCCTGGGAAAACTACCAAATGAAACAATGGTTTTAAAGTCTCAGGGGACTAATATCAAGTGTTGGATTTAGATTTTAGTTTTCTGAATTTACATCTTTTTTTCCATGTCTTGTTTCCTTCTGCCATTTTTAACAAACACTTAGACTCCGTGACAAAATCCCTGGTGCCCAAGTTTCAGTTCCACATAGGGTTAGCAGCTAACCTGGACACTTATATGACTTGCAATAATTTAGAGAACTGTTGGTGTATTTCCAGTAACTAGAGTACATTACAGAGTTCCACAACTGATAGTGCTTATTTACTTTACAGATTTATGTAAGAAAAAGTTAATAGTGTCAGAGAGGAAAAAACTGAAACATTTTGTACCTAAATTATATTCTTTAACAAGCAAAATGGAAATATAGCTATCTGTGAAGGTAAAGGAGAGGTTCCAAATTGTTAAAAGAAACTTGCATTCTAAAAAGATAGTCAATAGCTTTTTTCCATGTTATGTTATCAATAAGATTTAAACTAAAGTTTTCCCACCTGCAGGCTGTGAAAGAAGTTACTGTATGAAACCAGAGTACTGCTGCCTACTCCAGACATTAACAGTGTCCTCAGTACCAAATGCTCAATCTTGGACCAATGGTT
>NW_010533701.1:12489-17029 GCF_000687285.1 Phaethon lepturus
CTTCCCCGACAACAGTGTTGCAGAGAGAGTGCAGAGGACCTCCTACAGGGCTGTGCTGTTCTCATCACCTGGGCATTATCAGAGGAAAAAGGCTCCAGTAGTAGATGCCAATATTTTAAAGAATGTAACAGACATTTCCCTCTGCAGGAGTATTTCCTGCTCTGCTGTCTCTGATACAGCCTGTGGTTCAGAGAGAATCCTCGGTAAAGACTGTGTTTGTGATATCTTCTAGCTGTATTCCCAGTGTAGAAACTTCAACATCTAGCCTCCAACCTAGCCGGAGCAGTTGATGGCCAGTCCATATATCAATTTTTCATAGTTTCAGTTTCAGATGGTTGTTTTTTTAGTTACGGTAGGATGGGCTTTTTTCTGATTTTTGTTTGTTACACTTCCATCTCAAAGCCATTGCTGTTTTCCCAGTAACTTGTTTTCTGCTTAGTCTTGCTGCATACTTGGGAAGAGAAAGATCTTATAACACTGCTGGCCCCAAATACAGTGGTCTCACTTTCAGATATCTTCACAAGAACACATCCAGTCTGGTGGCTGCTGGTATCTCCAGAGGACAGCAACTCACCAGTAATCGCACACTGTAGTGTTTTTCACTGCAGAGCCAAATAAGGTTTTAAACCCTGGGCAGGGTGGCCCTGCACCCCTTTCCTTGCCCATCTGGCATCCGTCACCCCCGGCAGCCCCTTGTGCGCACCGCATGCTGGTCGTGGTGCAGAGCGTGGATGCCAATGCACGCTTACCTCGACGCACAGCCACAGGGGTGAGGCAGGCACCCTCGGCAGCACTGCTCTGCATCTGTCCCTGGGGGCACGTAGGGCTGCAACCTGTCCCAGCAGGTCTGCCGGCTTGGATCATGGGTTGTCCTGACTGCTCAGGGCTCTCTTGAACACAGACTCTGTATGGGAATGTCTAAATGCCTTCTAATAGCTCATCTGCTTTTCAGGAACAACTTTTTTTTTTCCTAATAGTGCTTTTGCAAGATTAAATAAGTGTGAAATAGGCATTTATATGATCCCTGTCTATAAAAGATGTTATCTGCCTGCTGAGCTTCCCTCCCCTCTTTGCTAATGGGAGTCAAGTCCTTCAATTCATGGTGCTAAATTTACTGTAATTAATTATATCTCTGTTCCAGTGCTGTCTTCCTAATGGGTAATAATTGTATGCTCTGTACAGATAGTACATGTTCCTATAGTACTGTCACAGGCATGCCTGGGCTGGGATATGAATACGCTCACAGAGGTGACTGAAGTTTCGGTTTTATACCATAGCAAAGAATCAGACCACTACTGGAGAAGAGAAGGCTCTGGGCAGACGTTATTGCAGCTTTCCAGTACTTAAAGGGGGACTATAAAAAAGATGGGAACAGACTTTTTAGCAGGGCCTCTTGCGCTAGGACAAGGTGTAATGGTTTTAAACTAAAAGAGGGTAGGTTTAGACTAGACGTAAGGAAGCAATTTTTGACAATGAGGGTGGTGAAACACTGGCACAGGTTGCCCGGAGAGGTGGGAGATGCCCCATCCCTGGAAACATCCCAGGGCAGACTGCCGGGGCTCTGAGGAACCTGATCTAGTTGAAGATGTCCCTGCTCACTGCAGGGGGGTTGGACTAGATGACTGTTAAAGGTCCCTTCCAACCCAAACCATTGTATAATTCTATAATTTATTTCTTTTTTTAGGAACTTAATTCTTTTTTTGTTTTTCATAGGCTAAGAAACACAAAAGACAATTTCATACATGACACATTGCCTGTATGAAGTGCACAATGCTTATACTCAACAGATACTGTACAAGAAAGTTTTACAAAGCTGTTACCATTAAAGGTGTTCAGGGGAATGATAATACTGGTCGATTTTGTTCCCCGCTTTGTTTTTCAGGGGGATGAGCAGAAACTGAATTTCTGTACCACTAAAAACTGTAGGTTTAATATCCAGATATCTAGGTATTTAGGGCAATTGCAAAAGCTCTATCTAAAACCTATTTCTTAGGATACCGTAACTGTATAATAATTATCTCCTGTTACTGTTAAAGAAAAATACCAACACGGCGTGCTCCAAAGCACATGGATGACATGCTTGGTCTCCCTGACAGGCAAATGAAACCCTCCCTGGAGCCGTGCAGGCCTGTTGATCACACTCTGCCAGAGCAAGCCATGGCTGTGTCTGCAGCTGGACCTGTGTAAGTGAGCAGGCTGTGTTACAGACCTGACATTGTAATACGCTGTTCAGGTGTTATCATGTATCTGTATTGTGTATTAGACTGTGCATCATACTTTTTATGGAACATGTAACTTGCTTTCTGGTGAGCAGGTCCAGTTAGGACTAAAGATCCCTTGGTCTTTTTCCTAGCTTTGTTACTAGTCTAGTAGATCAGCTTATAAGTCACTTAACTTGTTTCTTCATTCCTTTGATTGCAGATCAGAGGCCTCAAAACTGACTTCTTGACAACTACTGATAAAAAGTACTACACAGAACTAGGTCTTCATCTAATCAACGTGGGGTATGACATCTGACTTCTTGAAATCTCCTGGTAAAAAGTATTACACAAAACTAGGTGCTCATATAATTAACATTGTTTATTCAATTTGTACAAATGAAAATAACTATTTGTATTCTATGGCTTACAATGGTTCCCACCCTGGTAGAACTTCAGTCTTATAAAAAAATCATTGCAAATATATAAAAAGGGTTTTTTTTTTTCCCTTAACCTGTACCATACTTGGTGAAATTGAAGGATTTCCAGGCTGAATCTTGTATACTAAAAGAAGTCTGAAAAACAGTTGTTAACATTTTACAACTGAGTTTTGAACTCTTGAAAATACAAGCTTTCCCCCAAGTTTGGCTGGAGAGCATACCCTCTTACTAATCTGGCTTGCAGGTGATACTGTGTTTATTAAGCTCAAACACTGTATTTTTTGAAACTTTTGAGTGGTACAATGCCTGTGTCTGTTGCCCTGTAGCTATACTTCTCAAGATTTATTCATTCACAGAGATTTCTTTTTCAGTTTTGAAAATGTAATGTAACTTACATTTTCAAACTTGCTAAAAGTAGAATTTCAACACAGTATTTAGGGAAGAAAATAACATCTTAAAGGAGCTCTGTGTGAGACTTACAAGTTTAAGTTTGTTTAACCTCTCAAGGGATGCCGCAGCAGGCTTGTATGTTTGCCAAATATATTTCTACATGAAAAGCTACTGTTGCATCTTTTCTCTCCTTGTGTTCCAGGGAGACTAGGCGTGAGCCTGCTGCAGTATGGAAACTGAAGATTTTGGATATGGTATTGTCCAACATCTACTGAAATTTTCAACCTGTCTGTATAGACATAACCTAAGTTCTTCAGATACACATTTTCCTGTTGGCAAAGAGTTGTTAACAAAAAGTAAATAACAAAAATCCTCCTTTAGGAAGTATATCATCCATGGAGAGCTTCAGAGAGATCAAAAATGGGAAGTCTTGTATCAAAACATTTGGGACATACTTAGATTAAAAATGTGCTTAAGTGATGTAGGCACCAAGGAACGAAACGAGCATGAAGATGATTTCTCCAACAGTGATTCATGCAGCATTCAAGCTGTACATTGGAGCATTGTGGCCCCTCTAGCAGGCTTATGGGTGAAAGGTAGAGAAAATGGTGAAAGAAACAATGGAGAGAGAGCAGTGAAATGTAACATATTAATTAAATTAATGAAACATAACATAATATTGTACATTTCTTTAAGAAGTATGGAGGTTGCGTAATTTTTCTTGATATTCATATAGTATTGATTAACTCAAAGAATGATGTACAACTGGGACACACTCTAAAGAATGCAATATAAAATTTTTGTTTCTACCTATCCTGTCAAGACGTTTTCTCCTCACGTTACTATTCTATTTTTCTGCAGGTTTTGTTTTATTTGGGAATTTTGGCTCATTTCAGTTAGCTGTTTGAGCTCTAAGGCAACTGGAAAGGTAGTGAAATGATGAATTCACACGAAAATCAGGTAATCAAGAGGCAAGAGCAATTTTAAGTCAAGCTACTTAGCCATCTCTGCAGAGCATGATTTAACCTTACTTAACATTTAACAAGAGCTTCATTTACATAAAAATGATGCAATTAAGGTGCCAGAGCTCCTAATAAAAATTCCTGAGGCTTCCTGCAAGTCTTGCAGCAAAATCAAAGAATATTACTTTCAGCTTTCTTGATCTTTCTAAGGCAAACATTTTGGACTCTTCAGGAAAAATTGAAAACTTATTTAGAAGAAAATACCCCACTTTGCTGAAAACAGTTTATGTGAAAGTTTTATGTTTCCTTTGAAAATATGAAAGTTTCCATTAAAAAGTGCTAATCAAAAGCACAATTTATCTAGTTTTCTGCAAGACCATCTAGAAAAAAATCTGACGTACTCAATAAAACCACTGTATTTCTTTAATCTTTTCATAAATTGAATTAAACATCAAAGATTAAACATACGTACACAGAAATAATGCGTATTTATATAGAGTATTTATATAGAGGCACATAATAGGCTTGCCAATGTGACGCCAGTCTACAA